>NW_020455529.1:621601-651545 GCF_003342845.1 Nothoprocta perdicaria | reverse complement strand
AAGGAAGGAAGGAAGGAAGGAAGGAAGGAAGGAAGGAAGGAAGGAAGGAAGGAAGGAAGGAAGGAGGCAGTAGAGATTAAGAGAGCTAGAAATACTTGGTTGTGTGTTCACATTGAAACCTTTAACAGGTAAAACATGCTTCCTGCCATAGTTAGGAAAGTGATTGCTTTGAAATGATCAGCACTTCCATTCCTTCAGGTGTAARCTGAGATTTCTATCAAAGGCGTTTCACGTGAATCTGGTGTCAAGTGGAGCAGGTGAGGCCAGTGTTACTGGGGTACCTGAGTCCTCGCTCTCACTCTGCAGGATGTTTCTCAGGAGCTCCACYTTCTCCACTTTGCAGCAGAGGAGCTGAAGCCAGCAGAGATTAATGAAGCTTGTTTGAGGTTCTTCTAGAAATCTGTGGCACAGAGAGGATGTGCCCAGCTTCACTCTACCTTTCTGATCATTTGGCCATCCTTTTTCTCCAGTCTAGACTGGAACTCAGTTGCGTATGGTCAAAAAAAATAATGTAAAAGCTGTACTTGCTCAGTTAACCTGCTCAGTTGCTCTTGCTACTCTTTGAAATCAGCAAAAAGAGTTTGCAGATCCCTTCAGCATGCTTTCATGGTTTCTTAGCTGTGCTGGGAAACTCTGACCATCCCCATTTCAACTCTGCAATGCCAGCCTTCCAGTGCATGCATAGATATTTCTTCTTCTGAGGCACATATAGATGTGTGCTTCTGCTCTTCTTGCACATGTGTTTCATACCCTCACATAATTTTCTATAGTGAGGACTTAGAGTTTCAGATCCYCAGAGTTCCCTGATTCAGTGAACCCTGATTCCCTGAAACCCTATTCACTGATCCTCAGATAAATGAACAGGGTTTCATTTAGCTAACCAAAGAGATACCTGGTCTTCTTCTCCCCCTGCAGAGGCAGTTTCAGTCACTGACCTGTCCGAACACTGAATAACACAACTGAAATTTGCCCTGGTGATGTGAATGCACCTCCTAAGGGGTTTAAAATTAAGCACTATACTATCAGTAGGTGCTTAATTACRCAGGATCATGGCCTGCTCTACGTGTGCATGTGTGTGTGTACATATATGGTACAGTGTAAGGTTTTTTGTGCTAAAAAATTATTTGTGCTTCCATCATTCTTTTAGCTGAAATRGCGAAGGTGAAAAATCCTCACTGTTTATTGGAATGCTAACAGCTGCAAGCAATCTACTAATATTTAGAGTGGAAATTTAGCTCAAATTTATTTGTACCTTTAAGACATTCTGTGTTGTTTACAGCAATTTTAAAATTCATCTCTTTCTTCTCCTGTGTCTTTATGTGCTGCTGAATTGGGAAGGTGGACAAGATGGCCAGTCTCTACAACATACATCTCCGCACAGGTTGCTTCTGTAACACAGGAGCCTGCCAGATGCACTTAGGTATAAGCAATGAGGACATCCGAAGAAACCTGCAGGTTAGTTTTTGAATGAGATTACATGGTATGTTTCCTATAGAGAAGGTCTAAACTCAGTGACCCAGGGAATTGTTGATGACTGGAATGGTTGAAGGAGAGAAGGCAGTCTGGCCCTCTGTCAAAAATACCTAAGTAGTTATAAGATAAAGTAGGCATATCATGGCCTTTTGAATCTCTGCAGCTTACAGAATGAATGCAAGATTTTTCTGATCTTTCAGCTCAGTTGGCATGTTAAAGAAATAAATGAACTTGAGTTCATTGAAATGAGGTGTTGAGACAAAATCATATGATGGTCCAAAAACAGTATGTGCTGTTTCTTTTTATTTCATCAGAAATTTACAGCTTCTTGTTGTGATTTACAATTACATAAAATGAAGACTTCCTACAGAAGAGAAGTTCCTGGACAATTTAACTCATGTTGTTCCTTAAGTATAGAATAGAGGTATTCCTCTCGGACATTATAGGCTAAAAGGCATGCACAAATTGGACAAGAAACAATGCATACAAACAAGCTGTGAATCTCTGGCAGCAAAGTACATTGTGGGAAATTGAACACGTAGATAACATGTCTACCTAGATTACTAGTTTGTTAGACTCTTAGAATGTGAAGACTGTTTTCTGTCTGCATCCTGATGATGAATATTTTCCATGAATTGTCATTCAAAGATATGTACAGTAAAGTGGGGGAGGCCTCATATGTGTATATTTATTAAAGCTTAGAATTACCACAAATGAATACAGTACAACTCAAAACTGTGCTAACAGTATTCTTCAAAAGATGCAAAATGATAATGACTGTAGAGATATTACAATTCCCTTACAATTTTATGGAGACAATTAGATAAATTTGCAAATAAATATAGAAGACTGATAGCCCAGGTCCTTAGATTGGGGAAGAGCTCTCTATTACCTCCCTTGACAGAACGGTGCTTTCATTATACATGTAAAGCTCCATAGCTGGTTCTTGCATAATCCATTTAAGAACAGATGAGCAATGCTCCTTCCTGTTAAGGAGAAAAACTTCAAAAGAAAAGCACCACCACTTTCCTGGATCATCTGTTATGAACAGGATTTTGCAGAGGACTGCATGGGTCTTTGTAGGCCTGTATCTGCCTGGTAATGAAGCTAAACCTTTAAATTAGAACAGGCCAAGCCCAAACCTATAGAGAGACACTTTTACCTGCCAAAGGAGGTCTGATGAGGTAAGGCAGGCAAGCGGCTGTCATTTTGGGACATCTCACTGGTCCTTTGAGAAAGATGTAAATGACTTACTGACAACACTACTGCATAGGGAATGCATCTTTTTTTTTTTTTTTTCCCTATTACTTGAACATATACTTTGGTTTTTGGCATCTTCCCAGGTTGCCAGCCACATTCTTCCATCTCTAATGAAGATTTCCACGTTCTGTTATCAGTTTCAAACTGCTTGTGAGTGAGGATTTTCTTTCCTCAAGAGTCCATGGAGAAATACAGTTAGTTTCCTTAGGATTTTGAGCAGGAACCAATTTATTTACTTAAACAGCAGGAACCTCTCTTCTCAGTCAGTCACTCAGTAAGTCAATACCTAGCAGAAAGGTTACATGCATATTAAGAGATGCAGTCTAATTTGGTAAATGTTGATTCTGCTCTGTTGTTGAGGGTAAAAATTACATCACACTGCATCAAAATATTTAATGCTGTATTTCATACTTCGACACATTTTTTTTTTCTCTTCGCATAAATGGGAGTTGTGTTCACTGAACTATGACACTGCTTGCTTAAAAAAGCCCTTGCGTAAATAATCTATCACACTTCTGGTTTTATATAGCACATAAATAAAAGAAATCTTAAGGGAAGCAACAACAACAACAGAAAAGCTGCTCAGGTATTTACATGAATAAGGATGCTAGCTTAGGAGTAAGTCTTGTGTTCATTAATGAGCTCATGTTTGGTGGTCATCAGAGAGGCTCAATAGCTTGTCCTGGTGCAGGTGAGTAGCAGCATTCTCTGACCTGGGTAGTGAAGAACAAAATGTGGTATTTGAGAGATTTGTCAACCAAAACTTTTTCATGAGTTGAAATCTGTGTTTTTCAAAGATAAAAATATTAGGGGAAAAAGCAGTTCTGTCCATCCTGAAAGAACCATATTGACTGGATCAGTGACGCTTATTTACTGCATGTCTCAAGGACCAGGGAAGTTGCTCTGGGTGTTAGAGTCCTAGATTCAAGGCTCTGCTTTGCTAATACTACAGGCAAGTTCCTAGGTGTACAGCCATCCATTAGACTGTGTCACAAAAGATGGGAATAATCCACTGGTTATATATAGTGGGACAGTTCCAACAGGGAAGATTAATAAATCTGCTCCCCCAGAATCAGCAGCCTTACATGTCTGAACATAATATTCCAGTTAAAATCTCAGTGAACTGAGACTGGACCCTGAGACTGACCTTGCAGCCAGGCAGTCTGGTCTATGCAGAGGGTTTTTTTTTTTTTTTTTTTTTTTTTTTTTTTTTTTTCTGAATCTTACTACTGGAGTTCGAGCAGTTTCTTTTGCCTTAGGGTAGAGCAAGACAAGTATCTCAAAACTATCTTCCTCCCAGCTTGAGTAAGACAGTTTTGATTTTTTTCTACATTGTCTCTTTATTTTCAAGGCTTTACGGTATATATTTGAAAGCAGTTCTTCAGGCTAAAATTAACAGACTGGTGAGAAATATGTAAAACAAGGGGCATAAATATAGCAGTGTCTGTACTAATAGCTCCCTGGTTTTCTTTCTTTTTTAAATTAGGCGGGCCATGTATGTGGAGATGATGTAGATGTGATTGATGGACGGCCCACTGGTTCTGTGAGAATATCATTTGGGTACATGTCTACTTTTGAAGATGCACAGAGCTTTCTGAAATTTATCATAGCCACCAGGTTCTCCAAGTCAGACACTGCAGTTCCCTTCCAGTCCTCTGTTACAAAGCTGCCAACAGAATCTGTCAAATCTCCAGTTCAGGATGACTACTCCTCCTGTAACAACGCAAATAAATTGGCTCCAAGAATGCACATCTTAGACAGAGACCTCTGGGATAGTTCACCTGCAGCAGTGAAGACTGTCAAGTGGCAGCCACAGGGGACCGAGACGGAGAGCATAAGGGCAGCTGTTTCTGAGACAGCAGTACCGACGTGGAGAAGAGGTGGCAAACCCATTACTGTCACCAACATTTACCTGTATCCAATCAAGTCATGCTCTGCATTTGAGGTATTCACCTTAAATTATTCTTAAATATTCACCACAACTTCAGGGGTTTTGTTTGTTTGTTTGTTTGTTTGTTTGTTTGTTTTTTCTCTCCCGGCTCCTGTCATACCCAGCAACCAGGAACAGCAAGAGCAGATACTTGGATACAGTATGGGGGTACCCATTTTTCTTGATTAGAAACACTCCTTTTCTCAAAGTTCCTGCATGCTTCGAGGGATTTTTGGTTAGGATTACTTAGGATTTTCAAAGTTACAGGATGTAGATGTGTTGCATTATCTCTACCCTCCCCAAACAGAAAAATCTGCACATAATACGCAGTCTTGAAAAAAATACAGTTGGATTTGCAAAACTTGACTAAAATATAATCAAGTAATTAGTATGCTTTTACAAAATGACATGTGATGGACTTGTAGGCATTGATGGGTAGGCAGCAATTGAGAAATAACTTGATTAACATGTTATAATTGAGAGGAGGCTGATTTACATTACAAAGAAATGTTATCATTAAAAATACATTTGCAACAGAAATATGACATTTAAGTGTTGCTGCASTATTTGAAAGTTCACTCTTTGAAGATTTTAATTGCTTTTCTGCCAAGTTAATAATATCGTCACCTTAGCTGTGAGGGTTTTTTTAAGCAAATAATGCACGATGAAGTAGGTGTATGGTCTGTACCTTGACCTAGACTGTGCCTCTACTTAGTACCATACTGGGAAGTGATTTAATGAATGTCAATAACAGTATAACTTTCCCCATAAAAAGTTGTTGGTGCAGGTCACTGTTGCACATCTGACTTAAAATTGAGGTCAAATTCACGGACAAATTACCTGCATTTAAAGTACAGCTTCTCAGCTGATTTGATCATGATTTTTTTCTTAATACAAAAAATGGCTGAGGAATTAAAGCAGAGAATACTGAATGACTAGCAAACTGTCYGTGTATTTAAACTTGGTTTTGTTTACAAGGTCTTTAATTCACAATCTTCAGCATCAAATGAGATCTAAACAACTTCCACAATTGTTTAGAAAACTGAAGTAATCCCACATTTAATCTGAGGATGTTCTAACCTCCATCCAAGTGTTGCAGATTTTTAGCTGTGTTACAGAGGACCACTGCAGAAGCTGCTGAAATCTCTTGTAGCAGTATCCAGGCCCCTTTGGGCTTAAATTCTATTTTTAACCTGACGCCTGGTATTATGAGACATATGCCACAACAGTCAGGGCTAGGAAGTCTTTGAAGTGATGGTGCCCAGGAGCAGGTAAGGAGTACCTAGCGTGAATGATACAGCTTATGTTTCCCCACAAATTGAGACAGATTTCTTCTCTTCAAGCTCTGAGAGGAGAAACCACTTTAGATGATAAATTCACACAGACCTGGTACTCCCTGACAGGCAGAACTATGCCTCTATACAGAGGAGGAAAATCCCCGTTCCCTATGCACGCTTCTTGTGCCAAGCACCATCTTGAACACAGGGTTCAATTTACCTAAACATGTCCTTCCAAAGTGAAGTATTAATCTGAAAGCAGTGACCAATGGATACCTGCTAATTCATCTTATCATAAAAGAGGCATCTACAATAGGTAAGATGAATTGTTCCTGACTATTCTTTTCACTATTCGTTGATTTTAAGAGGGATCTTGAGCAACTTGAATTAGGCAGCTAATATTAGATGATATGACTACCTTTAAAAATATAAATGTTAAAATCACAACCATATTGTGAGATTTAGTTTTGCATGATTAGAATCATTTTGAATTCTAGTTTATTCTGATTTTCTATTTTTTGATAATGAAGTAGCAGCAGAACTCAGAGCTAARCACTGTCAAGAGTCTCTGCTGCCAAAGAACAAAATACAATTAAAAATATATTAGCCTTCATATATGGCATGGATTGGACTAGAAGTYTGTTATAATTAGTGTTCTATTTTCCTCCTCCTCAGACACTTTTTTGTGCATTTCTTCTTAGCTCATAGAAGAGATATGACTGCATATGAAGAAATGGTAGGAGCTGGTGTAACAAATGTGATGAAGAAGGATGTTTTCAATGTGTAAGGAGTTCAGTATAGGAGAGTGGTCCAGGAGATTAACTCAAGAAGCAAGCAGGAGGTCAAGATGACCTTCAAACTCTTGTGCTTCAGTGTCTCAAACCTGTGACATTACTGTCAGTGACAGCGGAAAGGAAACAGTGAGAAATAAAAGGTTGGGATTTCATTGAATACCATTCCAGTTGCTTAACATACCTCTGTAGGAGGAGTTTTGAGGAGCCAATAGAGGGAAAGGACCAGGACAAAAGAAATCAGAATAAGCAGAAGAACTGAGACACCAAAAAACATGACAGTGATGCTCTTGTGAATGAAAGTAGGTAGAGGAAGTATTGSAATGTTACATGGTTTTTTATATTGAAGAAAATTCCACAAGAAAATCAATTTGCCGTTTGTGATCTCCACCAGGCATTCCTCAGTTTTCTGTTTCCAGAAGGCTAAGTGGCGATTCTAGACCTGCCATACATTTATAACCAGCCTTTGGGAAATCTGTCAATCTCATTTTCTGCCTGTAGATGTAAAAACGGCAGCCCCTAGCTCACCTTTTGTAATGAGCATTGAAATTAGTTTTCCACGCTTGTTTCTAAAACAAGGTGAAATTTATAAGGTATTGTATCTCTTTAGTTTTCAAATCAAAAGAAAACAGAAAAGATACTTTTGGCAGCCCTAGTCTTTTAGAAGTCAGTTAATCTCATTCTAAGTCATGCAGTAGCTTGGTCTCTTCCTGCAGATTAAGAGTAGAGTTCAAAGCCATCACTTCCAGAACATACATCATCACTAACTCCATAGTGAAGCACCATCCACAACACTCTGTGTATTGTTACTGCAACTTCAGCCTGTGTTACCTTGGAAGTGGAAATATCCAGTGTCACCCTCCCTGAAGTTTGAAGCAGAGCATGCTAGAGAMGACTTTCACCAAATTAAATGTTCTCAGATCTTGAAAGTCATTTTGCCTTTCTAAGAACTGATTATTCCATCCTCTCTAGACTCTATCATGAAAAGACTTAATCATCTAGAAAATTACTGCTTTGCTAGTCTCATAATGGTATGCATCATATAGACTTCAGATTAACATGATGGTATTGTTCCCTTACTTTCATAAAATCATAACTCATGGAAATAATCACATAGCTTCTAGTTCTCTTAGACTTCATTTAGATTGATTCAGCAAAGATTTCAAATCTAATATACCTTTAAAACACATTGAAATTGTGAAAGGTTAGAAAAATATTTTCTGCCATGAAAATTTCAATCTCCATTTTTATCTATTTTAAGATAGCTGTATGCTAGTTGATGTGCAAAGATGAAAAATATTTTAGATATAAGATACAGTAAATCCATTCTGCCTATGTTTGAATACTTGAGATCAGAATCTCATGGATTGGTAASGTCAAGGGGAGACCTGCTACTGAACGGTAGGTCAGACTTTTAGAGTGTATAGTAAGTAGACTTCATTGGGAAGTATGTGATCACTTGTGTTTGTCTGAAAGAGAATATGTAGTGGAAAATTCCATCTAACTGTGTGCAGAACCCAACCTATTGCCAGTAAAGTCTCCTTGCTGACTTACGGGTCACAAGATACGTAACGTGGTTAGCAGCAGAAAGATGAGCTTGGTAAGGATGTGAACACAAACTCACAGCTGT
Source organism: Nothoprocta perdicaria (assembly GCF_003342845.1). Classification (NCBI taxonomy): domain Eukaryota; kingdom Metazoa; phylum Chordata; class Aves; order Tinamiformes; family Tinamidae; genus Nothoprocta; species Nothoprocta perdicaria. The sequence goes on along the minus strand of NW_020455529.1, from coordinate 643,184 downwards.
TTAATCTCCTCTTTAGAGTCACATAATCTTCTCCTCGTCTAAACACCTCTGATTTCTCTAAGTGCTTTAGTATGGGAGGTGCTTGACCTCCAGAGAAAATGAGAGTGCAGAGTGCTTTGGCAGCTGGGTGGATGAAGCTTTGCATGAAGATCTTCAGCTTACTGCAGGTTGGTTAGCTTCTACAGCATGCATGCTTTGTAAAATGTTGCTGGCAATGGGACCATCTTCTATTCAGTGGTGCTCCATACTGCACAGGAATGAGAGGACTAAATATTCTAGGTGAACTTTTTTGGATGTTCTCATTTGGTTTCCCTGCAGTTGTTTAAGGGAAAGAAGCAGCCAAGAGGAATAACCTTTATCCCTGGCCATTTTTTATTCTTTTGCAACATAAAAAATTGTTTTAAACATGAGCATCTCTCATATCCATGAATTTTGCATAATTACGCAATGCAGGGAGCCCAGTAAAAAAGGTTAGGGCTTAAAACATTCATAACTTTATTATTCTTGYAGTAGATTTCAAAGTATAAAAAATGCATTTTGACATATAAAACAAATTAGCTTTCACTTTAAAATACGATACAAATTTTTAGTAATCAGTGATAAATGGTATATAAGGCCACTAACATTTTTAAACTTGAGTAATTTAAAGCCTGTGCAGTAATTTTCTTCCAAAACTGTATTAGTCTTCATCGTGGTGTTACTGTAAACTRTGGGGGAAGAAAACAGTCCCCAAAAATTAAGAAAATTCTGAAATAACAAAAAGACATTTTTGCAATGATTTTTTTTCACRTTACAAAAAAAAGAAATGAATTAAAGAAGATGGGCCAATATCATGAACTTGTTGTGCTGTACAGTGGTTCTTGCTCATGACAGGCAGAGAAGACCTCACCTTAAGAAGTTAATTTGCCTGCCGTGCTAGGAATGGAAGGTGTGTGCTGGCATCTGTTGATCAGCTCGTAGTGTCTTTGCCTTCTTAATGTGCTTCCACTCTTAATTTGTCCCAGTAGTAAGAGATGGCCAGACAACTGCATAGAATCAAGTTAGAAGCTGTGTGGTTGGTGTTACTGACCGTRATGTGAACTAACCTCTTTAATTTGCAGTAGGCTTCACTAATTGGGGTGCTTCAATTAATGGATTGCCTGAACATAGGTACCTAGCGCCGTCTGAGATGCCCTGGTGAGTCCTGGCTTTCCTTCAGCTGCTGGTCCACCAAGACGTGGTGGACCTGCCTGTGCCACATCTGCCTGCTCTGAACAGACACCGCAGGTGTACTCCAAGGCAGCTGGATTGAACCATTTTTCTTGTGTTTCAGGTGAACAGTAGTGAATTCCAGCAGAGCAGGCAGACTTCATTTGAAGTGGATTCATTCAGTAGCTTGCAGTTATTCAACAATCTCTTCAGCCTCTTAGAAATAAGGATGGGAGAGAGTCTTTCTAGACCACAATCCTAATTATTAAGGAGAACTGAAATTCCTGTTTTCAACACTCATCTCTATATCTTATTACCATCAAAACAACTCATGCTGTTGCAAGACAGTTTAAAATTCTCTATTCAGGGCAAAGTATGCAGTCATTTTTGTTGTTGCAATTCCATTTATTGAGATCCTAATGACATAAGAGATATTGAAAATTCAAACAGAGAAAGGAARTAAGGTACCAGTAGCATCCATTAAAGGCTTAGGACTCACTGCTGGTCATGTTTGTGTTTCATTCTTGTTATAAATGCAAATACCCAGGGGAAGGGARGAAATGGTTTGAAGACCTACAGTTCTGTGCTGCATTTCAGAGTGGAGCTTGGAGTCGTTGCCTTTGTTTTGAGCCTATCAAGACATTTTGAATGGAAGGGCTTTTTATTTCCAGATACGCTACCTAGTCAGATGGATTTTTCCCCAGATCCTTTTCAAACTATAGCAACTATCTAAAGCTCTGATTAAAAAGAGAGAGTTTTGTTTTATTGATAAAACCAATTACCTTCAAGGAAAGCCAAGCACACACTTAAACGTTTTCCCAAAAAAGACTACTGTCCTAAAGTGGAACCGTAAGAATTGAATGATATAATTGATAGMTGAAAAACACTGCCTTTAGGGATCTTTTAGTGTTTTTCTGCTCTTTTAGTTTATTCTGCACTTTCTCTTGCAAATGCTGTGAAGATCTTCTGGAAAGATGTATTACTGATTCGTGATCTTCTATTTTGTAAGGAAACTCTTTGATAAACAACTCTTGCAGCTCTCAGATGATCACTGACTGATCAAATGCATTTTCCAATGTACTTACACGGGATAACTGAAAAATGCAGGTGCATTGAAAGGACATTTTCAGAAAAGAATCAAAGTCTGTCCTTCAACTGACACAGCACCCCTGCTCAGCCTTTGAGCTGTGATTCTTCTCCTAGGGAAAATACAGGGCAAAGGTTGACATCTTTTAGGTACTTACCATTTGAGGTATCAGTACAACATTGTTGTAGATGATGCTGCAACACTTTTGACGGGCAGTTTTTATCTAAGCTCACATCAAAAACTGCTGAAAATATTGTGAATCAAATAGGTTGATAAATGCATTTCTTTAAAATTTTCCCATATATGTTATGTATTCCATAGAGTTGATAGCCCTGTGGCCAAAATACATAGAAGAGATTAGTAGTTTGGGCTATATTTTTATGTCCAACTTCAATTCTTTAAAATTTTAATTCCAGAACATTTTGACTGCCTGCCCTTGGTTTCCTCTACGTAAGCAGTCAGTCCCAAGCTACTACTGAGGACCCTTGCAAATTCTAGAGAAGATTATAAAATCAGAAATTTGCAGATTTTACGGGGTTTAGGATAGAGCATATGTGAAACAGAATTGTGATTTTAAAATAATCCAACTTGTGCTTGTTGTGTACCAGGTAGGTAGGTTCTTTCTGGATCTCTGTAAGAAAGAATTTCCTCTTGGTTCTTAAGTRTAATATGAGGTTTAGTCAGAATATTCATACCTAAGAGTAGAATAAAAAGTTGGCTATTAAATTTTGCATGCTTTGTGATGCTGGYAACGCAGAGATAATACAGCACCAGATAGACCTCTTGGTGAGAACACGGCATGCTGCACTGATATTGTCTATGGTAAGCACCATTGTTTGGTCATTACAGCTCTTAAAGGTATTTCTTAGAAGAAAACAAGTCAGTTCATCATATCAAGCAAGGATTTCCACATGAGAACATGCTGCTTCCCTTTCCAATAAGGACACCCAAGCAGTCACTAACTCCTTGAGGTACAATATTCTTCTACTTAGGATCACTCCAGTGCTTCAAGCTAGGCATTTCTTCAGAGCATCAGGTTGTTCTTGACCTATTTTTGTTGCTTAGTATTTTTTTCTAGGAGTCTTTTCCTAGCTAACTCGTGAGACCTGCGTTAAGCCTTGTAATAAACTTTCAGAAGGATTCATCACGGTTCAGCTGTAGCTAACTTTTCTCCTTATTCAACTGGGACTGGAAAGCATGCATGCACTGTGATTAAATGCCCATCTTTCTGCTAAAAGAATAGTGTTTTATCATTCTAAAGGAGAAAGCAGTTATTAATATCGTCCAAAGGCATTAATAAAATTGTTCTCTTTTTGTATTTCAAGATTACCATCTGTGTAGCATCAGCAACAGCTGTTCTTTTCACCAGAAAAATGTACATGAAAGCAATGACAATATGGTTATATAGACTCTTGGATATAAAGAGCATTAGAAAAGTAATGGAAAAACAGGTAGCAAAGAAAAGTTTTTGCTGGAAAGGATCCTAAAAAAATATTGTGCTGCCCATTAAACTGGAAAGCTTAATGTTGGAAGTTTTCTTGATTTAATTCATTTATAAAGTGTTTCCAGTTTTATGAATAAAAAGTGTTTTCTCAAAATAGTGAATTTCAAAATTTCCTTGATTTTTCCTCATTTGTTTGTTTGGCTTCATTCATATGTGTGTCTTGGAGAGGTTTTGCTTTGTAAATTAAAGTTAAATTGTTGGGAGGAGAGGCCCTAAAAATGACTGAGAACAAAATTGAGAACAATTTTCAGAGTATTTCATAGACTATTTACTGTATTGTATAAATCTATTAAATGTAATATCTAAATGTTGGTTAATAAACAAATTGCACTAACTCCATTTTGTTTAGTCAGGTTCTTGCAGTCAGATCTTTATCTTTGATTTATAATTAAGGTCCCTATTATAAGAGCTGACATTGGCCTGCACATGTTTTCCTGATTTCAAAGTATTACATTACCAATTTAATTTCCTTCTCATTTCTTTCTAGCCTGAACCTATTAATGCAACTAACATTCTCTCAACCTTTTTATTTCCTCCTGATGCTTTTCTAGGTTGCAGAATGGCCAGTAGGAAACCAAGGCTTGCTATATGACCGTAACTGGATGGTTGTAAATCAAAATGGAGTTTGCATAACGCAGAAGCAGGAGCCGAGATTGTGCCTTATAAATCCCTCGATTGATCTGAAGCAAAATATTATGATCATTCAGGCAGAAGGTTTGTGAATAATATCCTTGTTTCCTCCTTCATTATTGGTGTCAACTTTACAAACGCAGAGCTCGTTTACCTACCAAAATACTGGGTGTTGTGCATCTCTGCCAACATAGGGGATAAATTCATTCTACTTCATGTAAGGAAGGCCAGGCTGTTAYAGCACTGAGTCGTTCCCTGGTGTGTTGTAGAGGCGGTTGGAGAGAAGATAGTGACTCCCCACGTGCAGTCATAAAGTGAATGCTCAGGGAAGAGATTATGAATTGATAGATGTGGAAATCTCCTGACTGTTCTACTCCTGAGCTCACGAAGGAAGTCCGGCAATGAGAATTGAGTATTACTGCTGTGAAGGTGAAGGAATTTTCTGGGAAGATGAAGGAATAGCCATCATCTGTGCTGCTTAGAGACCTTTCAGTTTTATAGATCTCCTCCTTCCTGGAGCTGTGGGACTATGACAGAGTCTTTAGTAGGAATTAATATAATTAAAATAAGGACCAGATGTTATCTAACTCGGTTTAATATTTGCAGTATTATGTACAATATACATGCAAATATTTGGAGATATTTAATTTTTTTCTGGATTCATGAGAACTCTTTTTATTCTCTCATGGGGAAGAAAAGTCCCTATRGAAAGCATTACAGAAAGCCCCTTGATACTGGAGGGTAGCGGGATTTGGTTTTGTTTTTTTTTGTTTTCTTATCTCTACTGGTAGCATTGAACAGTGGAATGGGCTTGTATTCCACAAAAGTCATTATTAATACCAAGTTTATATGTGGTTGAATGATATTTACCATTTCCCTGAGGTCTAACTTTTACTCAGCCTGTATTCCTTAACYATTAATAATATATATGCCCATAATTTAAGCAGCTAGAGCACAACATGGGAACTTAACAGTTGGATTTGTCATCCCTTATTAGAACTCCATTACAGATCTGTTTCTGGTGGATCCCTAACTAGGGTCTCCTTTCTGTATGTTAAATTTGTTCTCCCCTCCAGCTGTCCTCCAAGCACTGTTCATTCTCTGTAAAATGAATTCTGACCAGCTGATTTCTTTTGCACAGTGACTTGGAATAGGTCTGTCATATCTGCAGCTACTTCCTCTAGTCTCCACCAAGTTTGTATTTGTTTCAGATCCCAAACACAATCTACTCTCTTTTTTTGGGTTCTATATTGGCTTATTGTCACAAACTCTGCCATTTCCCACTCTTCTCTCTACATTCTTGCTTTAACAAGCTACTGTTGATTCATTTCAATTCAAAGTGGAATGCATTTCAACCCAAATTTTTGTAGTACAGTTTCATAGCCAGCCTACTCTGAAAGTATTTAAACTACAAAGTTGTTTTAGAACTCACTGTTCCTATAAATTAATTTCCTTTCCATCTCACTTCCTTTCTCCTTGTGCCTCTTGCTTGTGGATACAGTACCTAAAGTTGTCTAAACTATCACCATCCTTTTTTTTTTTTTTTCTGAGCTTCACATCTCTTGGGCCATTAGAATATTTCATTCTGGTTTTCTGTTTGTTTTCTTCATTTTTTTTTTTCCTGGCTAGTATCACATTGTTCAAGTTAGCGCATATCCATTAGTACCATTGCTTGGCAATAATGTCTGCACTGACATACTTCAGAGAGCCAGGAAGCTTTCACAGACATAAACAACAGTCAAGGCACCCATTTCTCACTGAGATTTAGTGGCAGTTCAGTCCCTTGCCGTGGTTGGTGGTGGGGCGAAATTCACCTTTAAATCCCACATTTTACTTCATGTCATTACTGGAGATTTCACAGTCACTTAACTTGCCTCATGTGAAAGTGGGAACCATTTCCACTCAGAAGTGATTGATCAAGTCTGTAGATCACTTTTCCATCTGAAGGTGAGTGACAGGATCTCCCACATGCTCTAACAGAAACTTGGTTGGCATTTATRGCTAGCCTTGGTACTGCCAGTATGCAGGAGTGGAAGATCATTTTATTCTTCGTATATGGCCTAGATACCAATCATTCTAGCCAGTAAGGTGATCTGGGCCCTCTTTTTGTAACAGCACTGCTATTTTTCATATTTATACACTATTTGCAATCCATGTTATTTGTTAATGCTTCAGAGTGGGATAATGGCTCTCATTTGCTTGGAGAGGCTGTTCTGGAGGATACTGCTCATAAGGTAGCACAGTGATGGGAGCATATATGAACTGGCAGATAAGAGTCAGCAGATAAATCAATAGGAAGCTGTTCTAATATTTATTCTGAGTTTTTTTTTCCTCTCTCACCTGCAGTCCAAACTCATGATTTATTTGTTTGTAATAAATTTTTATTCTTTCTTTTATCCCTTCAGATATATGAGCTGTTATTATGTCTCCCACTTAAGTCGGTCTGCCACAGAATGATTTAATCCACCCAGCTGACCCTTTCCTTGGAAGCCTCCTGTTAATCATTCATGCCTTTGTCACAGCCCTCTCCAGCCTGTCGAGAGCTTGGTGCTAATTTCRCGTGTGCGGCTGAGTGCCGCGAGCAGCTCGAGCAGAGCAGCACAGCGAGGAGCAGCAGCYGCTGCCGGGCCAGGCAGCTCGGAGCCCTCGCTGGCCGCTGCCACTGGCTCGTCGTATTTCAGATTGGTACCGCTTCTGGGCTCGGTTTTGTGCTTCTGTACTCAGAGTTGCACTCYGGTCACCTCCAGGGCTCCTCCAGTGCTTTTCTCTCAGGCGCACTGGATGCCTCCCCCSCAAACAGCCTTTCCTCAGCGATATTAGCAGGCGTCTTTCCCAGGTGGGAGTTTTCTCCCACCTCTTTCTGTGGGACGTCCAGCCCATCTGACCCTCAGATGGACAGACGTAGCTGTCTGAGGCACCTCGCTGGGTGATCCTGCCATCCTTGGGGTTAGTGAGGGACAGTCCAACTGAGGTGCTAGGCAGGGACAGAAATGCTTCAGGGCTTGTGTATGGTCTCTGCCAAGCCAACAATATTAGTTGCTTTTCATCATAACCTGGGAGCTCCGGATACTCCTCTGATTTCTGAGGAAAAGGATAGACTGGAAAGGGAGAGGAAGACCTTGTGTTTTTTTTCTCAGGGAATGTTTTTTACTTCAGTGGAGGGAGTGGATCCTTAATTTTAAGAAACTCCATTTCTGTATTTTGTCAAATCTTATTTGCTCGTGCAAATACAATGTGCAAATCTTATTTGCCTGTGCTTTGCATGCGGCTATTAGCAGCATCTCTTACTCATTTTGATATGAAGATTACAATGATCCCTGCTACAGCAGGACTCACTTAAAGAAGACCAGTATGACTTTAAATAAGCATCCGTGGAGCAAAATAGTTCCTTATATCTCAACTCAATCTTGCTTCAATGGTGTGACTCCCAGTAATTAAAAGAGGATAGGAGCAAGTGCTGATATTTCCAAAAGCTGTATTACTTGAATGAGAATCAAGAGAAATCTTACTGTCTTCAGTATATCTCAAGGTACAATCTGCTCCCCACTGCACAGCCCATTGGACTTGTTCTTGACTTACACAAAAATAACCCAAACAGAAATTTGCTGAGAATACATTCCTGTAAAAGACTAATTTCTCTCTTTCCATTTTAGCTAACAATCAGCATTACTCTGGCAAGCTGTGAATTAGTTTCCCACAGCACAGAGAGAAAAAAAAAAGAATATTGTGAAGTCCTTTTGAAATATGGGAGTTGAAAGATGCTAACAAAACTGAGCAACCAATTACACTTTATGGAATTTATTCTCCCTTCAATAGTCATGTCTTATTGCCAATAAAATTAATGGGATTTATGTGCGTAYGCTGATGAAAGAATATACATGAATAGTTTATATTTCAGTCTATTGAAATAACAAACCTCTAATTTTTCTCATTGACTGAAAATAGGAACTATAAAGACAAGATTTTTTTTTAATAATAATACTATGATCACATCTGTGAATTTTATTATCGACTAAATGACCATGGAGAATGACAACTTTTACATTTTAGGAACTGGCAATATTCTTCTTTATTTTTTCTTTTTGGGCCTTAAGATAGAATAAAATTGCTATTAACAATGTTAAACCGACCTAAACACCTCTGTAAAATGTGTACTATACAACAGAAATTTGGTACGCTACCTGGTGTGTAAAATGAAGCATTGTGAAGACCTGAGACTCTGTCTTAATAAATCTTACATGCATTCTTTGTTTAGAAGTTGTTTTTAAAATTATAGTTGCTAAGGACCCTCACAGAGTAGAAAGATTTTTCTTTTGCAAAAAGCATGATGCTAGTGTTTGTTTGTTTGAAAAGGCTTGCAAGTGCAGGAGCAGTTGTTGTAGTCTGTAAGGTGATTACCTTGCCTTCTTTTTCAGGTTTTTGCAAGTCGGTTCAACAAGGCTATTATTTACATGTTTTATTTTCCTAAGTGAACCTCACAGAATCACAGAATCACAGAATATTTAAGGTTGGAAGGGACCTCTAGAGATCATCTAGTCCAACCTTCCTGCTCAAGCAGGCACACCTACAGCATGTGGCMCAGGGTGGCATCCAGGTGGGTTTGGAAGACCTCCAGAGTAGGAGACTCCACAACCTCCCTGGGCAGCCTGTTCCACTGCTCTGTCACCCTAACCTACCTTCCCCTCCTCCAGCTATGCTTTCGGAGTGTGCTAATATCAGGCCTCCCATTTTGAAGGCACTCGTGGACAAGAGCTGATGGTGGGATAGAGTGAGTCTGAGCTACGTTTCGCTACTCTTCAGAAGAGAATAAAGCAGTTCTCTTTCACCACGCTGTACAGGTTGCAGAGCTCAACTCTTGTTTATATTACAGTAGTATAAACAAGAAAATAATAAGTGAAAACAAAATGTGTTGATATAAAGCAGGGAAGCGGGGGTAGTGGAGATAGAGTCTTTGATGGTTTATGTAGTAGAATAATGGAAAAGAGTGAGATTGATTGCAACCACACAGTAAAATCTGGTTTGTCATTTAAGATTATTGCTTTCAATTAACAAAAACAACACTGTACAGCTTTCCTTTCTCCTTGTGATAAACTCGGAGAAAGCCTTTTTATCCCTTTGCTTCATTCTGTTCCAGATAAGAAACTATAGAAGAAGCTGATAATACTAGGAATTCATCATTTGCTTTAAACTCTGAAATGGATRATGGGAATAGTTATCTCGTTAATGGATTTCCATTCTTTTTATCTTAATCTATGTCATTTTCCGATACATTGTTATATCTTTCATTAAAACAACTTATGCTTATTTTTCTGTTTTTCCCCCCCATCTTTCTGTTTGCATTATCCTTCCCCTCCCAAAATGATTAAACTGATGATTATCCTGATCTTCTAGGGATACCACAACAGTGATAAACTCATCTTTCCCACAGCTGCCTCGATTAAAGCAGTAATTCTGTGTCAACCCCATTACCTGGGATGCACAGAGAAGAAAGTTACTCAAAGCTGAAATTGTGTATTTGTTAATGTGGTTTGRATACCAATGTCAGCAGCAGCCTTTGCTCTTTTCATTATCATTTGGAGCCACCTGCAGGCAGAGAGCGTGTTTTTAGGAAGAAGAGTATTTCTGTGATATTTCTCATTTGGGAGACTGTTGGAATTGGGAACAGGTGTACATTTAGGCATCTTATTCATAACCCTTTGGTTTTGCATAATTTTTGTTTTTCATGTGATTCACCCTCTGCCCATCTAGGCATGGACCCGGTATCTATATCACTAGAAGAAAATCCTGGAAAAGAGGCTGTGATCTGTGAGAGTAAAGTCTGTTCACACAGGTGAGTGAAAACAGAGAAGAATCTAAGGTGAAAATCACTACACAGCCACTCAGGACATGACTGGATAAAGTGAATGGGCAGAAATCCTCAAAAAAAGAAGGGATGGTGTAAAATAACAAAAGTTTTCTTGTTCAGTGAACAAGGAGAAGACAGATTTAAGGAGGTAATTGGGCAGGCCCACAACTTTGGTAGGAAAGAGCAAATAATAATGATTTTTAAGAAGTGGGGAGGCAGGTACCTGAGCCTGTGATGATTTGGCATTCAGGAGGGTGAGAGCTTCATTTTGCTTGCTGTAAAGATGAGAAAAGGAACAGACTGCCCAGTGCTTCCAAATGCCAAGTGAAGGCCTCAGCAGAACACTACATGTCAGTTAATTTATTTGACAGCAATGATGCTGGCAACTTTGCCCCTTTCATGCTACACTGGTTCAAATTTTCTAAAACTTACTGAGGTTATAAACAACTTMCCTGTTCTACTACTGTCTTTTAGATTTTGCTTTGACTATGTCTCCCTAACCATCTTGAAGCTGGATGTGTGAAACAACACATTTATTATTATCTAACTCTACACTTTGTTCTCTGAGGGCAATAGAATATGGACCAGCATCAGATCTGGACATTCTCCCATGGAGCCATTGGGGAGTTAACTTTTCCTTCTGACAGTTTGGCATACTGCACAGAAATTGTATTCCAGTGATGCAAAGAGAAGAAAGTTATCTCTTTGCCCAAAATTCATCTTGAAAATCAACAAGGACAATTATTCTGCCAGTGTTTTTGTTTAGTGTAGAGAATCTTTCACTTGGTTTCTGAAAGAGTTTAATTTATCACCAGTAATTTCCGCTTTTTTCATACCTGAAGCATATTCACTGAATGCGATTTGTAGAGTATGTCTATAATCATTTCATTGAGCATTACTTTACATCTGATTCATATGATCATCATCATCTACATCTACATCATCATGATACATTCATATGATGTACTCACCATGAGGGCAGACTTATGCTTCTTGGGGATTTTTTGTTGCCTTTTTTTTAAAAAAAACTTTATTTGTCAGGATATTACCCTTCTGTATTCTAGTAATAAAGAGGATCTTTTCTTTGGAAATGTATTTTCCCTAGGTAGAGGAAATCACTCAGGAGTCATTTATTCTATCCATCTGTCCCACTTCTGTAGTGTTGACTCCATCCTTAGCCTCCCCATGGCTTGCCTGTTTCTTACAGGCCTTGCTGTAAAATACCCTCTGTTATCTTTTTCTCTCACTGCTTACACTTTGTTGCCACACTGTTTATTGTAGCTTGTCTTTCATGACTCTGGCTCTAACATTTTTAATGTTTGAAATGGGAAGCCTTTATGGGAGAGTACTCAGTGTTCTGAGGGGGAAAGAAAAGAAGGAAATGGCAAATAAAGAGGAAACACAGGACAAACTACACAGGGTGGACTGTGATTAGCTAATAAGCAAGGCAAGAAGTAAGGCAGAAGATACAGACAAAATAAATRAGTCTCCAAAAGGGCTCGTAGATCCAACAGGTTCTCTAATTTGCMCCAGGGGAGCCTCCAGGGCCAAGAAGTGGAAAACAAGGGCATAAAATCCTCTTACTGTAGCAGAGATGATTTCTGGCCTGGGRTTTCTACTGCAGAGTGGCCAAGAGAAGCAGTGGGACCTATGCARTATCCGTTGTTGCCTTGACCTAGGCGATTACTCTGGATTTCCACTCCAGAGCAGCTGAAATCAGCAGGCTTTTATGCGAGGATGTTTAATTTGCAAGCAGTCACAGGAGTTGGATGAGCCCAGGCTTCCTCTGCACGAGGCAACTTGTGTTAGTCTGCATCTTCACAGGGGCTCGCTCTCAGCAGGTGCTGCTCACACTGGAGGGATGTGGCTCTCCAGTATAATATCTAATAGTGGCAGGTGAAAGTAAAAGTTGGTGGTGTTATAGTTATCAATGTTGTAGAAGATCCCGAAAGCTCAGGGTTAGTGCTGCCCTGCATAAGAGAGGGACACAGCCTGCTCCATGACAGGCCACAGCATCATAAAGAGGGTATCATMAAGTGATAGAAGTAGGCAAAATAATAGTTAAAAACAAGATGGACTGAGCCTGTTATGGGTAAATGTCTTATATTCCTTTGGATCAATATTCATTCTTTAGCTGTCCTTGTTTCTTACTCTACAAATTACCTAGCTAGAGGTACCAGCTGTAAAGCASTGAAGCTAAATGACATAATAGTAATAGGAGTGGGAAACTCAAAAAGGACAGCAAGTAAAATCCAAGAGAACTAAGTCCTCCTTTATAAATTGCCTGACATGTGCCAAATGAGATGTAATGCTGACAGATGTAAAGTAATGCTCAATGAAAAGAACTGCAAGTACAGAATGAATGGATTTGAGCTACAGCAGAAGGACTTTGAAGAAAAAGACATTGAAGAGACAATGTTCCTCACTTGGAAAATGTTCAGACAATAAAGAAAAGCAATTTGAAAACTTAGGAAGCCTAGAATGCAGAAGCTACATAGTGACCTTTGATGAAATGCTAAGGATGAAATGTAGTGTTTTTGAAGCTTAGCCATTGTGACTGGAAACAGTAAGCAAACAAAAGAGAGGGCCAGATTTTGATTCTGATTTATAAATTATCAAGCCCTGCCAGGCTGKCAAAGCTAGGTTGCTGAGGAGAAGACCAAAATACCCTAGTGCCTCTGGCWGGCAGAGAAAAAAAGAATATGAGGGAACTTGTTTTACCTGTAGCATGGAAAATGTGCTCATTTTTGTGTTCTCATCAGCCACCTTCTCCCTGTTTCTGTGACAGCAAGACACAAGAGGTGTTCATCAGAGATGGTAAAGTCTCATTTTTGTCTCCAGTTCTTACCACAGAGCTTACATCTCATGATATGGGTGTTTTGTTTCAGCTGAAGGACATCACTGGCCAGATGCAGGTGTTGGGCATCTGTCCAGTGTCAGACTGGCCAGGGAGTTGCAGAGCTGCACCCCAGTCAGAATTCAGAACAGCAGCTGAAGAGAGATCTGATCCCTGCAGGATTAGAAAAATCTCTTTGATTTCACTTTATCTGGCTTTCCACCCGTGTAACTCAGTTCAGTCTACAGAACTTGTTGTAAGGCCGGGCAACTTTCTCTCATCATGTTAGCACTCAGTGTCCCTTGCTGTGAGGAGTGTCCCATGTGTTCCCTTGTTTCACACAGCAGATGGTCTCCATACAGATGAGCTGCTTTGGTTGTGTAGGATAAAAAGGTGAGCCCAGGACCACAGCTGTCTCACTTCCTTTGCAGGAATCCTGCCTAGATAAGCACAAAAATTAGCATTCTCCTTAACCGTTTTGGCCCTTTCAAAGTTAGAAATCAAGTCTCCTTTAGTAGTCAGTAGAGAGCTAAACACTTCCTGAGTGAGAGACAGTCCATCCTAAGGTCTAAAATCGATGGTTACTACTTATTTTTTTTCCCACTATTTGTGAGAGGAGCCCAGCAAAATAGCTTAAACAAAATGCCTAATTTCTACGCTACAAAAGTGATGATGATTTTGAGCTGAGGATGCTAATGGCGAATATGATTAATTCCCATAAACTGATCCATAGCCTTCCTGAACTGAGAGAGGTTGTCTGGAGATACTTCTAAGTGGGATTACATCCAATAAAGGAGAAAGAGCTGTTGGCATTTTCCTTGAAAAAACTGCTGGACAAAGTAAAGGAAGCCATACTTACATTAGGAAAAAAATACTACTTGAGCTCTCTTAGTAGAGCCATGTTGGGTCTTCAAAGTTAATAYGGAAGTGTCTGTATTAACATGGGTTAAATTAAGGATTGAAGATCATTGTACCTTATGGGTTCATTAAAAATTATATGTAGAGTGGCACAGTGAGGCAGTCATAAATTCAACTCAAATTAACTATCTGAGTAAAAATTAAAAACCAAAAAATATCTTCTGTAATACTGTATTGTAATGTTATAAAAYGGGCTACCAGTTTCGCCAGTTATATCACAGTCAGTCTTTATCATTACAGTTATATAGTTCCTTGTTCCTATGTGTAAAATTAAATATTGAATTATTAAAGACCGTAAGTACTCTAAAGTTGACAAAATCTAGGAAATACAATTTTGCAGAACTTCCTATTTCTGTTTTACTAATCATTAGACACTATGGATTCAGTATTTTGTATTGAAAGAATAAATGTCATTACTTGTCTTCAGTTTTGCAAATTAATGTTTTGACAGTCAAAGTTTGTTAATTCTCTCCTTTCTCGTGACAGGGTAAAAACATACGACTGCGGGGAGAGAATTGCTGGCTGGTTATCTACGTTTCTTGGTCGTTCATGTCGCTTGATAAGGCAAAGTTCAGACATAAAAAGCAATAAGCATCAGAAAAATGCAAAAGGTACGTTGGCATTCTTAATAATGAATGTGATTCCTTAGTAAATACAAAATATCAGATTGGTTCATGGACCTCATATGAACACAAAATTCATTGGTAAGGGGTGAAAGAGTTGTGTGATACTGATATGCTAGACTTCAAAAGGTGCATTCAGAGGTACTCAAAATTGTTTTTAGATGCCCATCCATTTGTTAGACTTGGCAAAAGTGTACAGGTATGGCAATACAGGGTTTTTTTATGTATATATATTATCACTACCATCATACTCTCTGGAAATTCAATGATCATTTTGAGAAATGATCATGAAAAATCCATTAGCGATGAAATTATTCTTACACTGAAATTCATTATAAAAGGGAGCAAATTGAAAAAGCATAAAACATCCATAGATATTGCTCTTATAAATTATTTTACAAAATCGGTAAAATCTCATCTCTATCACAGTTTCTAAATGTATTACATCATTATGATTTACAAATTTGAGAGAATTCTTGGAATCTTTCCTTACTGCCTGGAGCCTGATGAAAAACTCTTATAATGAAAATGAATAAGAGGTCACAGGAAAGATAGGGTGAAATTGCTAGTATTATCTTCCTCATTTTTAAGCATCATTTGATATTGTTGGATTGATCTTTTTAAGGTCTAACACCTGCTACAAGTATCTCACTCTCTCTTGTGAATGAAGCACAGTACCTCCTAATAAATGTAGCAAGCATTTCACATTTGAAGGACCATATTTCTGCGAGGTAAGATCCTTCCGTCTTCAAATGTCTCTCAGCACCCTTGGATTCTAGGTTCTCTCATAAAGTATGAATATAATTATTTTATTTTGAAATGTTGAGATACTTACTTCTCAGTCTTCAACAAATATATAGGTAGCAAGCTGCTGTAGTTACTTAGGCCTAAATTACTTCCGAGAATTTAAGTGCTTGCACATAACCTGTATGCCACTCATCTTTAGGGAAATGTCAGTGTCATTCTAGTCAAATGATCTGCTGGCAGGAGACAGTTAGGAATAAGCCAATTCTATTTGTAGGAGGGACAGGGATAATTACATTTGCTCAACATAAATCATCTGTTAAGTGAAAATGTAACATCTTGGAACTTACTGAAAGATTTCTCTGCTGTAAGAATGTCTGAGATTTAGGGTAGACATTCACACCAGAAATATTATAAAACTAATTTCAGGACTGTATGTATTTTGTTGCTGCTTCCTTTGTTTGATTGTTTCTGTATAGAATTTGACATTATTTGTCCAAAGTAGGAGATTCAAGCAGCAAAGGAAACACTGAACCAACCCAGAGTTCAAAGGCAAGGAACCCAATACTAACAAAATTTTCATAAACTGACCATGGAGAGTTGCTGCTTCTTGCGTGTCACTGAGCCCAGCTTCTTTCACTCAGATTTCACAGCAGATCCTTTCCTCTGCATTGAAATTGCTGTTTTGAGGAGCAATATATATGTGTTACTGTAGGAGGTTGCTCAGGTTTTAAAACCACTAACTTCATGCAGCGTCAGGACAGAGCACTGAAGCTTGCACTGCCTGAGGGGTTTCTTTGTTTAGCAGGACAGAGTCAGGCAGCTTCGACATATCCTGGCAGTGCCACCCAGAGAAAAAGGCCTGGAGAGAGGAGGTTTGAACGGGCCCATCTCACAGCTCTTGTGAGCACCTTTCTCAATGACGATTAGTGCTTTATTTTGAGTCTTGACAGGGTAGGTTATATCTTCTTGAGGGAGCAGTGTTACAGAGTAGGCTTTTCCATTGTAAGTCCCAGTGAGGAAGCTTCCCAGACCTAGGAGTTGAGAGGATAGTGCAAAGGAAAAAAAAAGCACTAGAGGGAGCAATAAATGAAGATGGAGGAGGACAGAGGGCCTGGGAAAACATAGTGGCAAATGGTTCCCACTTATGCAGCTCAGTTCTTMCAGCATCCCCGTCCAAGACATCTATGCCAAGTCATCCTCTTTCTTCCAAGAGAAATCCCAGATCTGACTGGAGCTGCCAGGATGCCTGAGAAGCGTCTTGCTTCCCAGTCTGCAGCACAGGTTGGAAAGCTCTCCCCTACTTTTCTCAGGACACTGGGGGAAATGAATTCAATGTTGTTTTGCATTGGTATGACATCACTGTATGTAGACTTTCCCAATGCAGAACTGTGCAGTATTCTCTGTAGTATGCAGATTTAAGAATCTGCACATACAGGTCTTAATTAAATGCTTTTCTTTTTTAAGAAACACTTAGCTACTTTGCATATTTTTCTTTTGATGGAAACCTGCTAGGATTTGCGGAATGCTTTCAATCTTCAATTGAGTTTAAATAGTTTCTCTTCATTTTTTTCATAAATAAAAATCTTCCACTTTGTACTTGTCTCTTGAGAGGTGATCTAAGAGTCACAGTATTTTAATTAAAATCTAGAAAGTAACATATTATTCTAGAGCTACATGCATAAGAAGACATCCATCTCTCTGGTGTTACTGCTGCCAGTCACCCCTGAAAATCCTCATGGCCTGGCTTCATACTCAAATGTTCTTGAAAGAAGTATGCCCCTGAAGATGCAAATAATAATTTTCAGAGTTGTCTGTTAAATATATGGAACACCTTCTGCCCAATGCACCCAAGTGGGCTTTAGCAAAAAATGTTGTTTTACCTGACAAACACCTCTGCAGCTTTGCAAGGTAAAGGTGCCTGTCACTCCATCCAGCTGTCATCCAGCTGACAGGAGTTGTGAGGGAGGGCAGGTAGTGGGAATTCACAGAGGTACAAGCAGTTACAAGCAGTTCAGAGGGCCAGGGCCAGGCCCAGAGAAGCTGAGATGTTTTGAAGAGCTTGGATGCATGGAAGGCAGAGAGAGTAGGAGTGTGAGCAGTGCTGTCCTCCATGGCCACAATGGAAAGGGATGAAATTCCAAGAAGTGATTTTTTCCTATATCTTTCCAGCARCTGATTCAGGACAACACTAGCACAGTTGTGGTGTTCCTGGAGCTTTTGATGCTCCCGCTGTGTATCAGCTGTGGTGGCAGGCACTCCTGTGTCACAAAATGCATTTAGAGCTCTCTGCCCAGCATCAAACCTCTGTCAGGACTCAACGTAGTCCACAGCAAAACAAGGATGCAAAACTGTAACTGAACAGTTAAACTTGTTTATAACTAAATATTATTTTTAACTCCATTTTCAGAGAACTAACATAGCCAACTCCTCCTGTTGGCTTCCATCTCCTGCAGTGATTAGGAATTTTGTCTCAGTCATGAGATTGCTTGTGATATCTCTAGGGAAAATTGCTGTTGCTTAAGCTTCCCCCTCCACTTTCTACCCCTAGGCTCCTGTCAACACCAAAAGCTTTGGAGGAATCAGGGTTGCATGGTTTGCTTGAAAATTTGCACATCCAGTTTATCCCTATGCACGTTTGTCTTTTAAAGATCAACCAGACTATTTTAAACAAAAAGTTCTTCACATACCAGTCCTCTGTCAAGACTGCTTGATGTGGACAGGTTTCCCTGTGCTTTGATTTTTCATGCCTTCCCTCATTTTATTTAAAGCACAGTTTTAAACTGTTTGTCCCTGCTACTTAACTTTTTCTCCCCAAAACAGGAACTTTTCTTTTCACTCTATAGCTTTTTTTTCTTTTTTTTTCTTTAAGTTGCAGAGTGTCATATCTAAAAGTTCTTAAGCTAAACCTGAAAGAACCTGGAAAATTGCGCATRTCCATATTCTTACCCATTAATAAAGGGGGATAGGATCTCCTTTGCAAATTTTAGGACTGTCCTATTTACTCTAGCAGTAAAGATAGTCCCTTAGAAGAAGAGTAAAAGATGACAATTGAAAGGTGCAGCCACCTTTCTGCTATTAGTATGCAGTCTGCCTTTCTGGCTTCCTCATCTGTGTTCTCAGGATTCACACAAATCTATGCTCTGGCAGCTCAGGTGCTTGTAAGGAGGTGTAGATGTCTCCACACAGAGATTAATTTTTTTCAAAACACCTGTCAGCTGGTGCAATCTCCTTCATCCCAAGGGCAAGTGATAATACAAGGGATACATTCTCYCACAAAATGTCTTTGCTGGACTGTGTCACCTTCACTATCTCTTGTGCATTTTGCTACTGCAGTGAGTGCAGAGTATGTTTTACTTGTTTTCCTTTTCAAAGCATTTAAATGTTTCTAGAAGTCAAATGATTGCTTAACCAAAAGATGTTTCTRTTTGGGCCTTGCATACGATTGCTAACAGGGAAATTTTCTTATTGTTTATGACTGAAATCCCACATGCTTTCATGCCTGYTTTTCAGTTCATGATTGCTTCTCTGGAGAAGCCACCTAGAGTACTACAAGCCATAATCAGACACCTTGTGTCTTTTTCATAGCTTTTGTATTAAAATTTGGTCTCAAGTGTTCTGGACAAGAAGCATTTGCTGAATCAAACCAGCCACTAAATTCTAGGTTTCCAGCACAAATATCTACTGAAAAACTAGTTAATAAAGCTCAACTTCTTTTTAATAAAGCTTTTTATTTTTTTTTAATAAAGCTTATTTTCTTTTTTTTTTTCCCCTCTGAAATCTGTGACACAGACTGGAAGAACCATTGGAAATACAGGAATTAATCCCACGCTTCCGTGCTAACCTTGTCATCAGCGCTCCGGAGTCCTTTGAAGAAGAAGAATGGGCTGAGATTTCAGTAGGTTCTCTGCGGTTTCAGGTATGGACTCATGTTCTTGTCCTTTACTGTCAAAAAGTGTTTTGACTCCTGGAAAAAAAGCAATTTTTTCAAGGCTTTATATAGGACATGGACTGCACAGTTAAAAAGATGAAGTTTATGAAATGTATTTTTTAAAAAAGTATTGTGATCAGACATTTTTTAATGTAATTGAGAGATTTGAACATATTCCTTTCCCACTTTTTTTTTTWAAATTACAATTAACATAGCATTTCCTAACTTCATTGAGAAAGGAGAAGATTCATCACTGTTTTTGATCAGAGTCCATAGCAAACATTTAGTCAGCATACTTTGTGAGAGAATAGTTGTTTCTGCTAGGCATGTCAGTCCAGATGCAGTCTCAAATAACTGCGAATGTGACAAACTATGTCCAGGAGCTGGGAAATAAATACAAGTGAATGATCCATGTATATTACTCTGTTTTCTTTTAACTCATGTTTTCTTTTAATCTCCATCCAAGATGTGTTTCTGGGTCAAACTGACCTTGGTCTAACTTGGTAGAGCTCTTTTGTGTGTTATGCTGCACATCATTTCTAACACTATAATGTGCTTTATGCTRTTGTGAAAATGCTATAGAGTCAGTCTTCGCTAACAAAGTAATTCTTTTGGGGGAAACCTGCACAAAACAGTCCATGAAAAACCTCTGCATGAAACCTAGGGGAATTAGGTTCCAGTTTGTTTTTCTGGTCCCATCGTGTGAAAAATATATTTGAAAGTGTGTTGCCTGGAATGTAAAAGTGACTTATTCATGTGCAACTTGATTTGTCTTTCCAAGTCTCTGCTAGGTCCTTATTGTGATACTGAGGTGGTAACAATATAAGTGATGCTAATGGTGCTTGATGCTCGTAAAGTGGTAGAAAAAGCTGTTGAACTGTGACAAAGCAAAGAAGGGAAAAATATGATGTTCTCTACCTTGTGTTCTTTTTCTTTTAATAAAATATTAAAGTTGTGGGAAATCTTCTGAAAAAGCAGAACCAAATGTGTGGTTTTTATGATTGCCCTGAAGAGTTTTACATGCAGTTCTAAATGTACCTTAAAGAACCAAATGGCACTTCAGATCTGCATATAAAAATATTCTCAATGTGAGTTTTAGTTATTTGCCCTCTTGAATTTTATGAYAAATTTTACAAAAGCAGAATGTGTGAGCTGAGATACTGTAAAAGAAGTTAGTTTTTATAATGTAGAGTGCTGCAAAAGTTAGGGATRCAATATTAAGTAAAATGAGTCTATGTCTTCCTTCTTCATTGTAATGCTATAAAAGATAAGAAGAAAGTCATTGCAGTTCTTATTCCTACCAAAAAAGACAAGTTCAAGCAAGAATTAATTTGGGGGACTCTATATAATACTCTATATTACACACTGACCAGAAGATCAAGTCATTCCTCCTGACCTTATAAACCTGTGAAAATTCATATTTTATATTCTGATCATTTACGAAGTACCATGAAAATCAGTAAGAATGTGGGGTGTTATGCATATTTCAACTGCACTGAGGCAATGTAAACCAAACAGTGTTAGTTTAACTCCAGGAGAATCCTCCTTTGGTCAAATCCTGAACACTTGGCTTAATTCTACACTTAGTTCTCATTTGGGCAAGTATCCCTGCCAATCAGTAGATGAAGCAAAGCCAGCAGGAAATATAAATATGTACATTTTTGGTATTTCTCAGATTCTATTTGTGGGAAGTTTTTCAAGGAAAGAAAAGGGAAAAGGGATGATTTAAAAGCTGAGTGTGGACATCCCAAAAGGAGTCTTTGAAAATGCACCTCTGCATTAGGTTAACAAGAATCACCTCTAACATAATAAAACACAAAATGTCACTGCAGAAGTATATGAAAGGTATGTTTTTAAGTTATTTAGTCAGTCAGAAGATGGTACTGTTCAATATTGCCCTGTTCTGATATATATCTGTGATCCTTCTTTGATTGAAATTTCAGGTTGTGGGCCCGTGTAGCAGATGTCAGATAATCTGCATTGATCAACAGTCTGGAGAACGAAACAAAGAATTTCTGCAGTCTCTGTCTGCAGCCAGGGGTAGAAAGGTCAGTGTGATACTCCAGAGCAGCCGTATAGCAAGATCTGGTGACTTCACTGCATGCATGTAGGAGTATTTGCTGATAAAATATTCACTATTAAGTCATTATACTAGTCGTTACCATTTGTTCTTTCAGTTCAAAGAGGATACACTTACAACCCAGGTATGACATGTTTTCTTTCTATGAAATACTCAACATGTTTTTTATTATTTTTTTCTGTATTTGCTTTTATTCT
>NW_020455529.1:610727-621581 GCF_003342845.1 Nothoprocta perdicaria | reverse complement strand
TTTTTTTTTGATCTTGAAGAACACAGGCTGATATGTTGATGTCATTCACAAAGAGGTATCTGTGGAGAAATCAAAACGTGCTTGCAACTACAATCAGCTTGTAGTTAACTGTACAGTTAGCTTGCTTAAACCTTACTGAAAGTTTTAGTCTCTGATAAATACGTAGCAGGAAACACAGAGTAGACATGAATATAGTCAAAGAGTCTATAGTCAAAGAGTCTATAGTCAAAGAGTCAAACTAATCCATTAGGAAAAGAATTGACTGGGAAACATATTTGAAGTATAAGTGTACTTTAGGAATCATTCTGTGTCCTAAGGTTGCATTATTTCTTGGAATTGGGAGCGTTAGGATGATGTTTAGACACTTCAGCATCGCAAAATCTTCCCAAATTTCCCCGTAAGTATTTATTCAGATGAAAATCCTTATTCTAAGCTCAGTGCTTACTGCTCATTTAGCCTCTGCTTTAAAACTCAGTCATCCAGTCCAGGTTCGGAAGCCTCGACTTGTAGGTCAGCAGCTGAACTCCCTCGATTACACCCAGCACAGAGGCAAAGCAATAACAAGCAGGTTGATATTACTTACCCAAACAATGTACAGACAAGTTACAAATAACKCTTTCTTTGTTGAAAGAAATCGATTGGTCTCGGTGACTCACTGAGCAAACAAAGAGCTACGTGTTCGGTGAACGTTATCCTTGGTGAGTGGCCGCGCCGGCTCCAAGGCRGAGGCAGCTGCCTGGTGCCGAGTGGGACGCCTGTGAGGAGCCAGCAAGTGGGGCCAGCTGTCTAGGCCTGGCTTCCTGCTGGCCSGAGGTGACCCAGGGGTGTCCTGCAGGCTCTGGCGGGCAGAGGTTGGCAGYCTGTGTGCCTCTGTGAGGAGCTCCTGGCCACCCTGGGGACAGGAACCCGGCCGAGCTCACGGTGAGCTGGGGCTGGCACCCTGGGTCACCTAACGGTGCTCTCTGGCACTCTGGTAGGGATACTGTCCAGCTACCAAGCAGGGTGCAGCCTGTGGAGGCTTTCCCTCTACCCACACTGGATTTATAAGCCTTTGGAGAGGAAAAGCAGTCGGCATTCAGGGACCTTCTCAAGTGGCAAGGAGACTTCCCTGGTGTACAGATTCTCAGGAGAGGCAAAGCACCTTCTGTGTGTCTCCCACAACAGAGATGAGCTTCTTTTTGATTAACTCAGCRATGCAAAGATTTTCTCGATACAAACACTCCTAGAAGCAACTCATTCACACAGAATGAAGGCAAAGAGAGCAATCCAGCCTCTTGAGAACCTGGCATCAGATGAAAGGCGCGTGGCAAGGCAAGGCAGTGCAGAGCACAGAGCTGCTATTCAGGCTAGGGGAGTGCTTTGCTTCCCTCGGCCATGCAACCATGGTCGTGCTGCAGAGAACTGGGCCTGCAGCTTTCTGATTTCTTCCCCAACCTTCAGCACTGTTTTTACTCAACTTCAGCAGTGGTTACTCCTGGTCTAGTGCTGGCAGAAGAGAGCTTATGAGCATGCCCTAATCTTTATGAGGGCAAGTCCTCTGTCTTAGCCTCATGGCAGAATTGACTGTGCATGARCTGAGGTCTTAGAAGACCTCATAGTCCAACTCTCATCCGAGTGGTCTCTTAAGTGTGATGGTCTCCAGCTGGTTATCAGTGAGTAGCAGCTGAGCACTGTGACACCTTCAGGGTGTTAAGCAGACTTGGCAGAGGACATCTACTAGATATGGTCTTACTTTTATCAAATTCTGTGAAGCAATTTAGCAGTGTTTATTCACAGCTGTCAGTAAGACAGTTATAACAAATAACAAACATGCAGCAACAGGGCTTAAGCTAATTWCCAGATAAAAGGGAAACTGATACTTTCGGGAGGATGAGGTTGTTGCTTGATTTCCAGAACATTAAAGACACTGTATATGTGATTGGATAGCAAATCCCACCTGCTTAATATGGCAGTCGGGTGTCAACACTTACCAGTTGGTTTTGTTTTTCCAAGAAGAATGCCAATCAAGAGGAATGTATCAAGCTTGATGAAATGGTAGCCCAAAGCAAAGACTTTCAATACTGAGCTAGATGAAGTATGGCATGTAAAAGGTGGCTCAATATTCATTTCTGAAATTATGTTCTCCTGTGTTCCTCAGAGACTGTGAGAACCTGATGTTCCAGGTTGAAAGACTGAGGCTTTGCATATGTGGATTGTTGCTGAAAGTGAGAAGGAGCCTTTGTAATGAGCCTCACAAACAGTTTGTGTGTTTCCTCATAAATGTAACACCAGGATGATGAAGCCTAGCCAGGCATATTTTATGAAAATCTTTTATCACCTGATTGGAATTAAAATGCATACACCTCTACCAGGCAATTCTGGGCTCTACTGCCACCAGTTCAGAAGAAGCACCTTTTACCAATTCCTTCTCTGATGTTTGACTGAGAAGGAAAAAGGAGCTCCCCCTCTGAGACAGAGCTCCTTGTGTTGCTGCCTGAGACTGGGAAAGACTAGGTAGCTACATTAACCAAATAATATAAACCTGCCAACACAGTGATTCACATGTGTCACCACCTGATGCAAAACACACATGGACAGACAAAAGGGAACACTGAATTCTTGACATCTTCTGTGTTTTGCAAATGCAGTGTGAGACCTATTTGAGGAACCCTGTTTTGCAGCCCTGCTATGATCCGTCAGGGTGGCTTAAGGAATCGCAGTAGCAGCCTGCCCCTGTCTAAATGCATGGATAACAGTGCATCAAAATCCACTATGTCTGCACATGCCCTCATATGCTGAAGGGCTTGTGTTTTTTCCTGAGGGCTGCTGATCCTCCTTTATGTATCTCACTATTCCTGTTCCTGCAGAATTAGACACCATGCATTTGGACGGCTTACAGAAACATTAATAAGGATAGCAAATGACTCCCTCTTATCTGATGCATTATTATCATCATTTTCAAAGTAGTGAAGGCTTTTACACTATGCAATGCCTTTCATCCAGTTATCTGGAAACATTTGCAAACAGTGATTGATGTAATTAATAAACTTCTGTGAATAACATGGTTTTCTTTTCTGCTTTGTGCCTGAGTTGGGAAATGCATTTGTTTAAGGGAGATGGCAAAGGAAAATCAATTTTTAACAACTTTTGTTGTGTTATTTTGTTATTTTCAACAAAACAAGATGTCGTCTTTGACACCAAATCAGAAGTTTCCTTTATTTTTCCTACATGAAAAATCAGCATGTGAAAAACGAATGCTTTAATGTTCCTGTTTTTTAACGCTTTACAACTAGGTTTTGATCAATCCAGAGCTAATAGAAAATACTTATATTAAAGAAAAAAAAAGCTTTAATTTCTGTCACTGTGAAGTTTAGAAGCGATAGGAAGAGCCTTTGCTGACATGAGAAGACTGAGGGAATAGAGCTGAAGAAGTCACGGTCCTGCTCTCTGTTGCACTGGAAGTCCTGCTCCCTTCTTGGTTGGTCCTGGTGAGGTTACATGCAGAACTACATGCTCTTCAACTCAGGAAAGGGTAGTAAGAGCAGAGAGAAGTTAGGCAGTTCATTGTAACAACTCTACAGGCTGTAACCTCCATCATTTTTGTCAGTAAAAATATGAGAAGGGCCAATTTCTGCCTTTTGCCTTTCTTTGGAACCAGAACTGGGCTTGTGGTGTTGGCATGTTTTGCTTTTCTTGTCGTTATCTGTATTTGCTTAGCCAGTATTTGTAATTCTTACAAAAATCAAGAAAGTTACTTAAAAGATAYTAAATCCACTTAAATCCTAAGAACATTTACAAAAGAAGATCTCTGAAGTGAGAATGTTCTTACAGGAGAAGAGTAGGAATAGGTTGTGCATCTGAATAGGTTTTGACACATATATTATGTATATGTACATTAATATGTAAACCATTACTTTGAAAGCTCCTTAGGCGTCATCTATTCTCAGAGCACCAAATAATGTGAAATTTTATATGCCCCATCAGAGTGGGAAGATATTGATGGCAATAATTAKAAAAGTATTTGAGGGCTCCCCAGATAAGATATGTTCCCATATGTCAAATTATCCGGAACTACAGAAAGCAGGCCAAATAAATCGATTGTTCATAGTAASCAGGTTATTTTGGCTATGTTTTAAAATAAGGCAAGCTGTCGATAAATTAACAAACATACATTGCAATTTTTGACGTAAGTTCATTTATAATGGTAAGTTATAAAATCCCAATGTGAAATATGGTATACCATGGACTAATATTTTATTCATTTTACAGTATTTAGTTTCCAATCCCCTCATTTTTTAAATAAATTATTATCTTATTTTTTAAAAAAATCTCATTTTTAAATAAGAAGAATAGAATAGAATAGAATAGAATAGAATAGAATAGAATAGAATAGAATAGAATAGAATAGAATAGAAATAAGTCTAGTTTCATTGCATTAAAGTATAGGAAGTGAATCTAGAATATTAACCACAATGTAGTCTGATGTAGTCTGATTACTACATCATTTCTGAAAAAAAACACCACTTCTTACCAAATTTGAGAAAAAAAAAAAACCAAGATAATATTATATACTTTAATATTTAAAAAAAGTAGTTGCTAACTTTTCCATTTTGGCATTATGATTGGTCTAACATAGTGTAACATAGCATAGTGATTTTGCATTGAATTCCTCCAGTGTACTGAATATTTGCAGTTATTTCTTCAGCATTAAATACCAGGACACTGACCATAAAGACCTACTTTATGTCTGCCAGTGTTGACACTGTTGCAATCACAGGTATCCAAAAGTGTCAGTAATAGGATTGACCTGACCAGGCTCGATGCAGGCAAGGTACTTAGGTCCCTGCCTTACAGTGTTTCTCTTACTTGAGAGTAGATCTTAGCTTTCTATCTTGCTGTTTCATCAGAGACTTAAAGATGTTCTCTATTACTTCATTTCTGTGTTTTATTTAATTAGTGCGAGATGGAGAAAACTTACTACCTTCGTATTAAGATTGTTGAATAAATTTCCTTAAATTCAGCTAGTAAGTAGTGAGGATTTTATTTTTATTTATTGCAATTTACGCAGATTCACAGGATGGTTGAGGTTGGAAGGGACCTCTAGGGGTCATCTAGTCCAGCCCCCTGCTCCAGCAGGGACACCCAGAGCACGGGACACAGGGCGGAATCCAGGTGGGTTTGGAAGATCTCCAGAGAAGGAGAGGCAGCCTGTTCCAGGGCTCTATCACCCTCACATTTCCCTTCACCGAGTACATGTTTTGCTAAACCTTCCATACTTGCAGTTCCCTCTATTTCAGGAATGTCTATCTGAACAACGGCAGTAAATTTCMTCAGGAAATGGTGAAGGACAATAGAGTTTCATTTTCAAATGTTTTTTTTCATAATTATAGATACATGAATTGATATAATCAATTTCATTTGCTATTTTACACAACAGAAGCACATCAKGTAAAGTATGCTCTTACTCCCCTAATGTGACATTTTCACACTACGCCCGACTGTTTACAGCTTTAACTGGCGTGTCTTGTGTGCTTAAAATTAAGACTGCCTGGAAGTGCTTTATCTGAGTGCAGGCATATTTTTCAGTGCTTAGRAGGATTGTTTGATCAGGAGGTGAAGTAGTTGCCCTATTTCTTTTTTCTTTATCGGTCAGTATCACAAGGGCACATATATAATATCTCTAGTTTTCATGTACGATGGCTTCAGTGCTAATGAGAGGTAACAAGTGGTAGTCTTAATAACACAGGCTTTCTGAGTATTTCTGTAAAATATACTAAAATATTCAGAAAAAAAGAAAGGAAACATTCAGAAAGGCTAAGAAAAGCAAAATGTTCTTAATAAAGCAAAGAAGGCACATTAGAGACTTTTCCTCACTGTTTCAACATATATTCTTTCTCAAACTTCCTAGCCTTTGTTTGTGAAAAGGTATTAATTGTATTTGTCAATAAAAACCAGAGCAGTCATTAAGTAACAAGACTGTGAGGGAGTATAAATTATATACATAATTTATATGTGTATAATRCTGTGGAACTCATGATGAAATGCTACCTTCTTCTTTATCTAGTTACTTAAGGTATTCTTCCTGATTAGCATGGGGTTGGCTCTTGTTTACTTGTCTATTAGAACTAATCAGTTAAAGTGTTCTTAATTACCTGGAGATCAAGCATATATCCTTGTCCTTAAAGCAGTATTGTTTTCCTGAACATACCTGGGCTTTGAGATCCTTTAGAGATGTGATTACTCTGACATGAGTTGTATCTTAATTAATATTTTACTTTTTTTCAGACAAACTTCGGTATATACCTGATAAACCAGCCCTTGTGCTCATCCTTTCCGGATATTTTATCCGTGGGATCTGAAGTTCTTCCAGTGTTGAAGGAGAACCCTGAAATTCAACCCCCACCATCCAGTGAAGAAAAATGTTCAGGATAATATTATCTGTCGGAGGTGAACTTTACAGCAACGCTAGGGAAAGAAAACAGTAGTCAGTTATTTAAAAAAAAAAAAAAAAAAAAAAAGAGGGAAAGAAAATCCTTGCACTAGTTTGCTTCTGGGTTGAGTCTTTTAATTTTGTTTGTTGTAAGTGTTATCAGATGGCGGTACCCTGGGTAATTGCACCTCGCCTACATGTTTTCTGCGATTGGTTACAGCAGCCACAACTCCTTTTTGCTCAATTGCTTCAGGATGCAACAGGTTAGATCCAGTTTCACTGGCGGGTGGATGACTCCCCAAACAAGCCCAGCGTGGCAGTCAGAAACCCACATCTCACTGAGGGAAAGTCCACACAGCAACGCGCTGCTTCCTTAYACCGTCTTGTTAAAACCGCTTAGGGGGGAGAGCATGCAGGCCTTGCTACCAAAACGGTGTGGGTGGGAGGAGAAGGGACAGGCTTAAGGACATAAGGGTAGTAATTTCTTCGTCTTTCAAAAATTAAATTGAAGGTAGGGACAGTCAGAAAGCACAGGGCAAGAGGGAACTGCTAATGAGAACGCAGGATCAACCTCTTGTGAAGCGATGGGGGATGAGGATGCCAAAAAGGCACAAAGATCCATAAAGATTTAGTATGCCATTTGCACAACACCCTTTACTTGTGAGGTCATTTTGTCCATTTGTTCTGGTYTTCTTTTTCTTCTTTTTTTTCCCCTGTTATTTGCCATTTATATCTGTTTGGGTTTTTCTTTTTTGTTGTTTGATTGTTTTAAACAAGTCCCACACAATTGTTTGCTTGCTTATTTGTGGATGTTGATGGTTTTTCCCTTTTTTTTTCTCTCATTAGAGATTTCTTAACTAATAYAACCTAATTTCAGTAAAACCTTTGTTTATCCTCAGCAGTCTCCAGTGGCCAAGATATTGAGACAGCTACTGAACTTCTGAAAGTTTGGGTACTTCTCCTTCCCAAATAGTCAGAATACTTTTTTTTTTTTCTCCCCCTGATCTTCACGACACT
This sequence comes from Nothoprocta perdicaria, assembly GCF_003342845.1. Classification (NCBI taxonomy): domain Eukaryota; kingdom Metazoa; phylum Chordata; class Aves; order Tinamiformes; family Tinamidae; genus Nothoprocta; species Nothoprocta perdicaria. Next base: position 614,155 of record NW_020455529.1, on the reverse strand, counting down.
TTTTGAGCATACAATATTGTCATKCTTATAAGATCTTTGTTTGCTAAAACTGCCCTAAACAGACCCTCATGCTTTTTGAAATCTGAGAGCAAGTGTCTGGRTAAGTGTCTTAGTCTGGAAAAATCAGTTCTCCTTAAAATAAGTAAATTAAACCAACCTACACACAGGGGAAGGGGAAAAAAAAAAAAAAAAAAAAAAAAAAAAAAAAAGGAAAGTTAGTGTAATGCAAGACTGAGGCCAGGTTTTTCCTGACCCTCACTCAACATGTGTCCAACCAGGTCCTGGGTGATTTCATGCCTTCAGGAAGTCCTTCTGTTGATCTAGCTGGTTGCTCTGTTGCCACTTGGCAAGTGAATTTTCGCCCATTAAGAGCACTGTCTGAACTCTCATCCGGCATGATTTAAGTCTTCCTTGGGGCAATTTTGGATCAAACTGTGTGAAAGTGCCTGTGGCTGAAGCAATCCTTGAGTTGTTTGAGTTTTGAGTGTAGCCCTGCAGAAGAACAGGCAGCTTTCCGACAGAATTGGTCACAGTCATTGGGAAAAGGGAGTGATTACCGCCGAGTAAGGCACACTGGGCAAAGGGAAGGGCATCACCCAGCGTGGGAATCCAAATTCAGAAAAAGTCATCTTTTTTCCTTTTCTCTCTTTTTTTTTCTTTCACGTTTGCTGCAGTAGACTGCTGTTAGTCTCTCAACAGAGCTTTGTAATGGAAATGAGGAGAGACGTTATCTCTTTCTTACAACCTGCCATAAAACATRTTGAAAGAGAGACATGTTTTACGTGCATGCAAACTGAGGATCGGTCTGAAAGCTGCGTATTCCATTTCTGAACCCAAGCACCACTCCTTGGTATTTGCTTTGAAAACCATGGGTTTTATCTGTCTAGTAGTTAATTATCTGATGTTGTAATGAGCAGGATTCTTGCAACCTTGAAAAGCAGTTTCCTGGTATCTAAATCTCTTAACTGCTTCGCTCTTTGCCTTCCTGGTATGCAAGAATTTTGTTTTGTTGAATAGAAAACTAGCATGACTCTGGCACATTTAATATGAAGAAACCTCCTGTATTTTGACCTTCAGGTGATCTCCGGTGCTTTATTCTGTCCTCTTCACCTCATCGGTGTGTCATCTGTTTTAAATGGCACAGGAGTTAGAAGAGGAAATTGAAAGCAAACCTCAGCAAGCTCTGTTTCACTTGTTACTGTTACACTACAGAATAAGGCACTTTGGTACACAGTGGCTTGACAAATTCTGTTTTTGAGTAGCATTAATGCAATGCATGATAACTAAAGAGGGGAGGATTTGAACTTTAAAAATGCCACTTGGTCATTTTGAGCTATATTTACAAGCAGTTACTCTGTCTCCTGTATCCAAGTCATATTAGAACAAGAATAATTTTATCGTTTTACAGAGGAAAGGAAATCTCTCTGGTATATGAACCTTTTCATTAGTATATTCTGTGCCTTTCCCAGAAGGAACATTCTTGTGCTACAGCAATACAAAATGTCACAACAYTTTAAACACATGGAAGAGACATCAAGAGTCTTTCATTGCAACAGAAGACAATATTTCCCTTCTAATAGGTGGCATGTCCTCACTGGTGTTGAGGTGTTGTCTTCCCATCARTAAAGACAAGTTCTTCTGAGTACCAATACTCCAGGGAAAATCTTGCAGTAAGAAGACTCACTTTCAAATGATGTGCCTGTAAGTTTCATAGAAGGAGAATCATTTCCATAATGTGAAAAAAGAAGGTATTGGAGGAATGAAAAGAGTGTAGCACTTCAAAACATGTTATATATTACATTACTATGTGATATTTAGTGATTAAATGAGATTAATGAGATTAAATTTCTTTAAGTGGGTCACTTCTCAATGTTTAGAGTACTGGGAAATAAAAGACAATTTCATAGGAACACAGACGCTTTCCTCCTGCTGCAAAATTAAATCTTTGGACTAATGGCATATATATATATGTTTACCCCATATGGGTAAGAAAAGTACTTAATGCAGTTTTTCCACAATACTATACATAGAAAGTCCTCTAGATATTTGAAAGCTAAGTCTGTATTTCCGTAAAATAAATTATTCAGATACATTCCATTTCTGTGGGACTTAACTCCTTCTCAGATCTCAAGGCAAAATGATTATTGCATGCTCTAATTATAGCCATGAGGCTGAAATCACAGAACAGAAATCAGTATTTTCAGGAGAAGCCTCTGAACTCTGTTCTCTAATATCACTAATATATTTCAGACGCACTTTATGTTGTTTTCAATGGCATCCTTTTAAATATGGTCAAAATAATAGGTCACCCTTCCATCAAAATTATATACAAAGCAAAGGAAGGGACTGCTTAAGGGGCTCGATTGCTGTTTGTGAACCATTAAGATTATGCTCTGCATTTTTTTCTCCGGTCTGCTCTTTAACTCTCTTCGAAATGAGATTAATAAAATGTATATTGTGCTTGGCGTGTCTCCTTGTGGTGCCTATGTTCTTGAGCTGTGGGTTCATGAGGTGCCCTGCGGTTCTGCTCCTGGGCGTTGGCGGACTCATGCAGCRAGTACGTGGCCGGTGCTGCTCGGGTACCTCACGGCTCGCGAGGTTCGCAGGTGAGGTGTTACACCAGCCATTGCTCTGTCTGGTCAGCACGCCAGCCAGTTGGGTGTTCTCATTAGCGCCTACATCAAATCTACTCATAACCACACCTTTAAAAAAGGCCTAGAGATAAACATGTTGGACCCATCCCTATTACCCCAAGGTTTAGTGGTCAGAATCCTAGCAAGGATGTTAGAGAAAGGTGGTTTTGTTCCCCTCATTTGCCTGGAGGGATTCAACACCATCTTTCCCCACTGCTTAAACTAGTCAGTAAGCAAGACTGGGGACTTAAGAGTACAGGGTGTGTGTGGAAATGATAGGTGAAGGYTTGTCACTCCCATTTCATGGTTCTCTGTGATTCATTGGGCCAGAGAGAGACATAGACACACAGTGAGACAGCACCCGAGTATGACTTTGTGAGCCACTCATTGAGACTGCCTTTGGATTCATTGTGGATGGGAGGGGAAGGAGTAAATTACATTATAACCTAGTGGGTGTAGATCTCTCCTGTAGAGGTGAAAGATGTGGGCACGTCCCTGTTCCTGTGATGATATGTGCAGCTGTTATGAAGCTGTCACTTAGACAAAATATAGACACAGTCCTGGTGAAGGTACCAGCATATTCCTCTTGTTCATTGGGTGTGGGAGCCGGGAGATTACAGAGGCTTGTTTGCTTCCTCGGGCTCTCAGTGTCCAAGGAACTTAAAGTTGAGCTGCTCTGACGAGAATAGGTTTGAACACCCCAGCTGTGTTTTGGAAAAGGCCATTACAGGAAATGTGAGTTTGAGTCCTCTCAGACAAAAAAAAAAAAAAAAAAAAAAAAAAAAAAAAAAAAAA
>NW_020455529.1:550076-610706 GCF_003342845.1 Nothoprocta perdicaria | reverse complement strand
CACAATCAAAAGACCGAGACTTCCAAAAAAAAAATAAAAAAAAAAAAAAAAAAGGAAAGAAACCCACATTTCTGACATTCTGCATAACTACACCAGCCTTGAGGCCAGAGAGAAAAGAGAAGGAAAATGGGAAGGAAAGAGGAACAACATCTCCTCAGATAAGTAAATTTAAAAACTTATCTGTGGTAATAGTTATAGACATCCTTTCTCCACCCATTTTGTATTTTTTTTTTTAAGAAAGCACTTCGGTACTCTCAGGCCTGTAAATCAGATTCAGAGAATTCAGAATTAATTGACGGATGATATTTAATGCCTCTATTCTCCCTTTGGGACTGGCCAGTTTACGTTGCTTTTCACTCTATATGATGGCTGCTATATGTCCCTTTTGGTGGAAGAGGATGTATGCAGCTGCCCTTCCTAAGGGGTAAGTAGTTCACTTGGGATTGCAGATTCTCTGCAGGGACAAGGGAAGGAGCTTTGGGATGATAGCCATGGTGCATCCTTGAAGATCATTTAGAAGCACCAGAAGAAGAGGTTGGTGCTTTGCTTGCAGTTATTTACTCACTGATGTGTTGGTTAGGTACTTCRCAGTTGAAAATATTGATGGTGGTTRYTGGARTGATCTTACTACAGCAGAATCATGGCAACTTTGAAATGACATTGTGCTCCAACAGCCACTGGCCTTGCATCGCACACACATACTCTTCAAGTAGGGTGTTTTTGTGTTAATCCCAGTTTCTGTGAGTGAGTCTATTCTAGACTCAGCACCAAAACTTGTGTGCACAGCGCAAATTCTTCTAGACGTCAACATCAGCTTATTCCAGATAAACAGCATATTTCATCCTTGAACCCATCTCATGTTTTTTGCTGTTTTTCATAGCTGTGTCCCATCTAGATTAAGTTGCTCTGGCCAGGATTTGTAATGCAGAGATGGTAGCTAAATACAGAAGTGAAGTCAGCTTTTGGTTACTGATAAGGCTTTCTGTTTTCATGAGTCGGTGTTTGAAAAGCCATCTATGATCTAATGTCAAATTTGTTGTTTTCTGATGCTTTCTAATGGATGGATCCAATACAGCTGYTGAAAGTTGGAGAGTTTATTTTCCCAAAGCAAAACTCAACTAGGAGAACAGAAGGGCCTGCACTGTTGAACACCTGTGTTTGTTTCTATGAATGAAGAAGAGTCATGCTGTTCCTGAAAAGACTGCTTTTCCTGAGGCACCCATCATTGTCTCAATGGATGTGATTCATGGTGGGATATGTACTAGAAATTTGTTTCACAGGTTTAGCTTAAGTCATTGGAATGTGGCTTATCCGTKGTGTTTAGTGCCATATTCAAGCAGTCTCATTTAGGAAACCCTTCAATGGTGAAATGACTGAATGATCCTCATGTCACCTGTTTGTCTTTCTTCTGTTTTAAGAAACAGGAATGCACAGTTTCTGTGCTTGACTTAATAGCTGAAGCTCAATACAGTGAAATATAAAACTTGAAAAGATAAGGTCAGTGAGCACTTACAAAAAGCCACCAGGTCCTTCAGTAATTCATCACAACTGTCTAGGAAATTAGAAAAAGACCTACGTACAGGAGGTGGGTGCAGCTTGCTAACACTCAGAGAATGTTTTGATCTAAATTGTCTCAACTGTTTTATTTTTAGCTTTGGAGTATCACCTCAGAAAAGAGCATGCCCAGTTTTTCTGAGGAGAACAGAATGTGGTGACCCATCTTTGCTACAGCGTGAGCAGTGGGGACTCTGACAACCAACTAGGTGCTGTTTCTGCAAACAGAAGGAGCATTATCTAAACATCACCCAAAACTAAAGAGCAATTTTCTGTAGACAGGTTGGCTGAAATCAGAGCGTGGCTATTACACAAAAATCAGGTGCCACCCACTTCAGAGCTTGTTTTGGGGYTAATTTCCCCTGATGGCACTGATGGGACACAGGACGTAGGCTGGTGAGGTCTCCTGCATGGCTTGCAATGCTGCATCCTGCCTGCCCAGATTCAAGGTTGGATAGATTTGTGAGACACACAATGAAACAAGAAGCTGCTAGCCAGGGCACGATTAAAAGCCAATAGACACGGCTAATTTAACTCCCTGAGCGTGGGGGATGTTTAGTTAGTTGTGCATGGTTTTATATTCAGGAAGTGTTTTGTCAAGTTCTCATGCTCTTTGCTGGTGTCTTGTACTGCTGCAATGAATTCATTTTGTATTCATTCAGCCTCATATGCCTTTCCCACTGGCTCAGCCTGGTAATTTGGAACTATTTACATGTAAAGCAGTGAAGAATGTGTTGAGAAGAGACACTGACTTTTCATTGAGCGGATAACCTGAAACAAGTGGTTAAATTAGTCAAGCAGGATTAAGAGTTGTGTATAATGGTGACTTGCTTGAAAAGTGAAGAAAAATRCAACTGGAGTCTTTCATTCAAAGTGCAGAAGTAATAGAAGCCAGCAATCATGTATTTAAGAGGGCAAACATGATTTAAGTGTGRTCATCAGGTATTGTAATCGGCAAATTTATCTGTACTTGTATTAAATGAATATTCTGCTTCAAAGGAGAAYGTTTGGTTTAGGACAGCCATTCTACCCATGTTGTATTTCTTCTACTTTCTTCCTGTCATCAGCCCCAAAATACTGATGGGCAAAATATTTTTAGAAATTACAATTCCCATTTTATAAGAGGAATTTAGCTTTGAAAAGGCCAAAACAATATACAGCCTTTGTGAGCTGAAAGACTAAAATGTCTGGCAGTTAACAATATAGTGATATTACACATTCAGTCTTTTGGAAAAACGAACATATTTGTCAAAGAGAAGAAAATCAAGAGTGATTCAGCAGCTAGAGGGGTTGTATATAGTCAGTCGTTATGCTATCTGTGGAGAGGAATGCTTCCAGGAAAACAATTCCCTTAACATACACATGCATGTCTCTCAGAAATGCCTGTGTGAGAAAGTGTTCTTATGTAGGACTTGTTATTTTTCCGAATTCTTTGATGATTTATGCCACGAGGAACAGGTAGGGATTGAGGCAAAGCAATATCAGATAATAAGCACCAGAAAACAGTGAAGTAATTGATTTATTTGCTATCTACAGCATTCTCGATAGGCAAAGAACATCAAAATCAACTTTGAAAGAGTATCAAAATAAAAGTGAATGATGAAACTGAGGAAAATAGTGTAACCTTTGTAAACTGCATTGATATAAATAAAAGCAATTTCTGGGCTTGTGAAGCTCCATTTCACACTTCCTTCTACAATTTTTTGTTATTTTAGTGCACTGACTTCTAGATTCTGGGTATAAGTCTCTGAACTCATACTACTGTCAGCCAATCATTAAGGAAGAGACTCATGCTAGAGATGGGCATGGTCATCATACACCTAATCGAAGCAGTTATACCACAAGGTAGATCTTAAAATTATAGACTAAAAGTATCTGGATGCAGGTTTGGGAGGGAGCTCACAAAGAGAAGAACTTCTCTGTCTTAGAAAGAAAAAAGAAAAAAGCTTGCAAAGAAAAGCTGAAAGGTTTTTCAACTGTTGCAACACTTACTGGTTCAGAAACACCATGTTTTTTGACCTCTTTTGGTCATTACTTTGATGKTTTTTGACCTCTTTTGGTCATTACTTTGATATACACTCAGCCTTTCTTAATCTGGATTTTCCTCTGGAAGTAATAACTGCAGCTGTCAGAAAGATAATGTGTTATCATGAATGACAGGGGAGATGAACCCTCTTAAGAGACCATCAGTAGAACAAGAGTTKGTGACTTTTTGGTGCCCTTAGAGCAATAGGTCTTAGACTATTAGCTGTGAGCACAGATGTACAGCTGAAAATGAGGCCACAAATTGATGAATCTACTTGAGAACTGTCCAGTTCTGCCTTAAAAGATGAGATCTCACCTCCAATTTTCATTCACTTCCTGTTCCTCTCTCAAAAAAAAAAAGCCACGTGAATACCAGTGCAGTCAGACTGCACTCATGGGGACTTCACTGGGATTCCCTTTCCATTATAAATATGTAGAGTATAAATGTGTCATCTCATTAGCCAGAAAGGACATTGTAATGAAATAATAAATTTATTTTTAAGTTACTTTATTCAAATAAAAATCTAGAATGAGGATGTCAGCCTTTTATAGTTGTGTTGTTGGCAGTCTCCCTTTTGATTCATCCCAGGCCAAGGTTTTTTTTTCTATTTTTTTTTTTTTCAATACATTCTTTGTTAAGTTGGAATATAGTTTAATTCTGGTGCCTAAAAGTCTGTGCTAAAATTAAATTGATCTCTCCTGGGTAAGCTACTGTCCTGTCCTCCAAAAGATAGGAGGTAATCGTGTTTGCTTCCCTCAGGAAGGCCTAGATGAATTTTCACCATATTCAAAGRCTATTGGGTGACTCAAGCTTTCTCCATTGGTGAATGGAACAGTTAAATAATGAAAAAACAGCGCAGTTTTTAATAAAGTAATCAGGTTATTCATTAGCCAGCAGGTAAAATGAAGTTGACAGTAGGTGATAACTATTTCTTTGTGTTTATCCCTTTAGCATATCTAATGCAAAAAGTGGCAATCACGCAGAATACGTCAAAGAAGTTTTCAGAAGTTTCACCAAATAAACAGCTTAAACGTGTTAAATGGCTGAGCAGACTAATTTTTCTCTTCTTTGCTGCTGGCATATTTGTCCCCATGAAATTCAGATATAAGAAACATAATTATCTTATAAGAAATAGAGTAGCAAGTGCTAGCTCTGAAATCCTTGTGCTCAGATATAAATAACCTACCTGAGTTTCAAGGTGATGAAGAGTCAGAATCAATAGGATTGTTTTCGTTGAAAGAAACTATTGCTAAACATCTTCTATTAAATTGCAAAAATGGATTTTTTTTCCCTAAGGGAAAGGATAGAATAGGGATAGGATAATACTCCGGGCATAGCAGCTTGTGAGTTTGAAGATAGAATAGGATATTCTTGAAGTCAACTGYTCTATAAGAAGTCAGTCAACATTTTGAGCATTCATGAGCTTTTCTTCCCTTTACTATGATAAGATGYATATTAGCTAGCTGAACTCTGGAGGAGCTGTGCAGATCTGAGCTTCTCCAGCAGATGACTTRGAAGATTCCCAAGAATGCAATATTTGCAGTGAAATGCAGTTGATTTCAGGGATGAACCTAAGCCCAATATATTGGAGAATTTGAGCAGAATGTAAGTAGAACAGTCCTTGAGGGCATATCAAATCAATCCCTCAACTCTAGGGGCGTACACATTGTTTGCAGTGCAAATTCAAGCTGTTTCACTTTTTTCCCCCGTGCTTTTCAGTTAACCAAGTAACAAATGTGTCCCAGGTTGGGCTGGTGACCAGGGTGGTGGCTTCTGTCTTCCTGTTTCACCAAATTCCTCAATTTGGAAGCATTTGCCCTCTGTGGGCTGSCAGATTAACATGACCTTGCATACAGGCTATTACAGGCTGCCTGAGCCACGCTGTGCTCAGAGGCTTAGAAACATGTAGGTTAATGTCCAAAGTGCAGATCTTGATGGAAAGACTTTCCCAGTCTGGTCAGCTAAATCTTATAATCACACACAAGCTGTAGAGAATCAGAGAATTCTAGTATTATGTCCCCTGTACTTGTTATTTTTCAAATGAGGGYTTTGAGGGCTCATCTTATATTGGCAGTGCTTTAGCTGTTCTTAAAATTTCCAAAGCAGAATGTAAAAGGGAAGATTGATGTCAAACAGATGTTTACCACCACTGATTGATGCTCTTGCAAGAAATAATGTCACCTGAAGCGGATCAGTTAGAAGCATTTCTCTGTCTTTCATCATAAATCTCTTTAAAGTAGGAAATAGTAGGAAACTTGAAAGAAAGATAAATGTGTCTCATTAAAAGGAGTAGGGTATGATTAAACAATAAGGTACTCAGGGTGGGTAACAGTGCTGAACTGGGGAGGACTCATCTAATTGCCACTGGCTTCCCAAGCAAAGGAATGGTAGTTCAGAAGTTAAACATAGTTCCTGAGGTATGTTGTCACAGTGCTAAAAATTACACTTTGGAGTATTCTAGGGACCACACTGGAGATTTTTTGAGCCGATTAATTGGGTCTTCGCCAGATGACAGTTCAGAATAGGTTGCATTCACTTCTGCTGTGAGGGGGCAAGATCTCAGTCACTGACTCCCATGAAGACCTGACTTCTGTTATAGCAATGTGCTTGCAAAAAAAGCAAAACCACACAGGACATTATCCTATTTTCATAAATGGCACAATTCCTTTTGGTTTCAAAAGAAGCAGGCCAGAGCTACTTGCTTAACTAGACCAAGTCCTCCCTCTCTGGATGTAATGGAAATTAATGCACAGCACCTTTTACTGCCTTACCCTGCAATATAAAACTGGAGGAAAAGAGTACTTTTCACCCACTGGAACTAGAATGGGGCTTACTGTTCTCAGAATCTCTTTGAAGCATCTGTGCTTGAGGCAGAAACCAAGATCCAACATTGAGGCGTTTTGACAATGTCAACGACCTTGTGACTGCTGTTGTGCATAGACAARTAATTGCACCAGCGTGCTGTGTCCTGCCATGCACTCTTATGCAAGAGAAAGCAGCTGGGAGGTGCTCCACACGTTTGACCGGCGTGACCATATTGCATATGGACAGGGCAGCTTKCTTTTGGCGCAGGTCGGGGGGTCTGACTCTCCTTGGCCATGCCCACTCACTGTGGACTACTTCCATCCACTCTGTCCCACCTGCCCTGCTCCACCATGAGTGAAGCTTTGCCAAACGTGTCTGTCACTCCTGACACGGCTGTGCGTCCTGCCCAGCAGCTGCAAAGAGCACGTGTGATATTGCCAAAGCTGAGTTGCACTCACCCCTGCTTTATCAAGTGTGCTTATCAGGCAGCTCCCGTACCCTGTGGTGTAGAGGCCTCTCTGCTCCTAAGCTCCARGTGGAAGCAATAGCCCATAGCCTTGGTGGTTTTATTTGTTTGTTTTGTCTACAGCTCTTGTTCACCCCATGGGAAGTGCGTTGCACGTGGGGTAGGGCACGTCACAGCACTGTTCTCCACTGAGTAACCTGTTTTGGAGGATAGTTTACTCAGACCTGAGGTTTTATTAGCTAAGGAACGTGGTTAAGACTCACAGACTCCGTGTGGTCTAGGGCCTAGGGCCTATCCTATTCCAAGTCTTGTTCTGGAGACACCTTTGTGCATCTTCTTTCTGTGCTGTTTGAGATCAAAGCCACACACACATGATGGGATTTATTATCTCCATTTATCTACTGGTGGATGAGACTGGACATCCTTCCTCTTGGACCTTCTCCATAGTCTAAGGAATTTGTCTTCCCTTGGAGTGAGAAGATGATATCCTGGGAAAGGGGAGTTTGGTGTTTCAGTCCTTTGAAGCAGATGAGGGAATTGAACTCTTCAGCTTTCACATCTTGGGTCAGCAAGGATGTGGCTGGCCAGGTTTGCAGAAGAGGAGCCTCTCATGTCTCTCACTTTAAAAGAAAAGAGCTTGTTTGTTACTGGGRAGGCTAAGTGGGGGGACAGGCAGAGAAGAGACATTCTCACTTTCACACACACACAAAAAAGGTGAATAATGCCTTTCCAGTCAAATATAGGGCAGGTGGKGAGGAGGTGGAGCAGGAGTCCATTCACAGCATAAGAAAAGGAGGGAGAAGTAGAATGAAAAAWAAAGTGAGTTTTGGTCAGCTCCGCAACTCCCCTTGGTTCAATCACTGTTGTGCTTTGCTCTTTGATAGTTTAAACAAGCTGGCTAGTTAAGATTATGGCAAAATATGTTGCTTGTCTTTCTCAGCTTGCTTATATTCACATGCATAACTACAACATTAGGTTCAGTAAGAAAGAAAAATGGATTTCTGTACTGTGCCTCTAGATGGCAAACTTTATCTGTTCTGTTAACCATATATATTCAAAGCAAATAGGCTCAGGCTCAGCCACACTGGAAAAGACATCCTACACCACAGGACTTGGTCAGTTCTGGCATATAAGTTTCTAGGGTCCTATGCAAGTTTCAGTAGGGGGAAAAAAAAAAAAAAAGGAGGAAAAAAGAAGAAAAAAAAATCAAGTCCTTGAGAAATGTATTTATTGGTGGACTATGATTTATAAGGTACAGAAATGAAATCGTGTTTGAAAGACAGTATTTAAAGAGGTTATTAAGAGGTTATAAAACCTCTTTATTGCACCTAACTATACAAAAATGCTGTTATCTGACTTTTCTTGCTATTAATTCCAGGAATTATTTGCACACTTGCTGTGTCACTAAGGAGCCAAGTGTAAGGAATCTGAATTAGAATGAGGAAATCAATAAAATTGCCCTCAGACCTGATTGTGATCTAACTGCTCTGTAATTAGTAATGACTCCAGGGGAAGTGCCTGGCATAAAATAGCCCTAAGATGTCTGGTCTTCAGGTGCTTCCAATATATACATCTTAAATACAAACGATGATAAAGACCTGATCTTTTGTGTCAGCTTTGTCTTTTAGGCAGCTGGCGATGATTTCAGTGATGATGCTGTTGTAACACAGAGCTGTTTTACAGACCTCGTGGTATTAAATGATTTAATGGGAAGCAAGATAGCAACGAATCAAAGCCATCTTTCTGTCTAGAAGTCAGAGTACATTCCCAGCCCTGTGTTTCAGCCAACAGAAGTGGAGCTTCCAAAAGCACGCCTTATATTCCTGGAAACCCTGTTTTAGCAGCCTATCTCTGTAATTGAGTTATACATCATGCTGGTGGTCATCTGAATTTTCCGTAAAGGCTGATGTTTGTGCCTAGTGTTGTGTTGTTTGTATATCTTCTCTATGTGGCCCTTGCTGAGACACTCTTTGGGCCTCTTAGTCTCTGTGTCACAGTCTGCAAACTCATCCAGGGAGAGAGCACCTCATTCATTTCCCAGGTGATCATGAAGCAGGTATTTTACCCGAGGATGATAAATGGAATTTTTCATCAGTTACCCTGGAAGACTTTTCTATAGCCCTAATGATCCACGAGAATTTTAATGTTCAATCTGTTTGCCCTGTCTTGGTTTCAGCCTACTACTTGCTCTTCCATCTCTCAAGCTCTTTTCTCTTTTTCCCCATTCTTTGTTTAAGCTGCTTGCTCTGTCATGCTGCTGACTGGACTGAGRGGGTCTTAGTCGAAGGACTTTCAGTTATTCTACAAAATGTCTGAGCAAAGTTTATGTGTGGTATAAATACATAGTATTTATAAATTGTATAAATACATAGATCCAACTCACGCTGCGTGTTCTGCCCTAAGTGATTTGCCTCCCTTTTGTGCCTTTACATCCTTCAGATACTGTTGTCCTAGGGATTACTTAGTCTTCCTAAGCTCCTTCTGTTTTCTTCAAATCAGTCTCCACAGCCTGTGGAGATCACTGCAGTCTGGTTTGACTCAGATTTTGCTTCCTAACAGGGAGATGTCCAGGTCTGGTGCAGTTTTGCTGATCACATCTCACTGAGTCACCTTTCCTCTTGCTTYTCCTATGTGTAACCTTATGGGCCAGCGTCCCTGTGCTGTCCTGCCGCTCTCTGCGCCCTCGCATCCCTGGCACTGCCTGCTCCTATGGAGCTTCCCGCCTTTCACTTCCCTGGTGCCCTAGATAAGGAACTGGTTTGGGCCAGGCTCTTGTGTAACTCTGCAGGGAATCAAGAAACCTGCTTTCCTGGGTCACTCTGCACCTCCAAGCATTTTGCTTGTCCTCGGACATGAAGCATCCCGCAGCACCGCAGGGCAASTGGGTGAAGCTGATTGCTCTGGTTTTACTCAGTTAGAGAGTTCACTGACAATGGAAAGGAGAACATGCCATGTCCACATGTGACAATATATAAAATGCATGAAAATATCATTTTGGCCATCTGTTAACATATCCTTTAACATCTAAATGTACACATGAACATGGCTGGATTTTAGTGATGTCCAGGACAGCTTTTGCCCTTTTTTGTTTGTTTGTTTGTTTGTTTGTTTGTTTGTTTTGTTTTTCTTTTGACAAAGAAGCTAAAATAACATAATCTGGCTTGTTCTGAGCCAGCAGACTTTCTTTTCTCCTGATTTCTCCCTCCAGTTTGCCTACTGAAGGAAAAAAGATCCCCTGACGGCTCCATTTAAACATGAGGACACAGCCTGCATGACCCAGCGCACATGATGTCTGTCTTCTCTCACTGAGGCTATGGCACAGCTTAGGCTCTGGAAGGTCCCTAGACAATCAGCCMTTGTTGTTTTTTGCATCTCATCTCATATTGTCTTCCAGTATCTACTTTATCCTTTTAAATAGACACAGAGTGATGAGAATCCCTCCCTTTCGTCTCTCATCTCCTTGGTTTGATAAACGACATGCTGACCCCCTGCCAGATTTTAGATATAGGGCCGTATCTTTCACACACCATTGCAGTATGTCCTTGTGCAAGTGGACCTTTTGGTCTTACCTCATGGTGGAGAGGAGTAACCAACATCTGAACTCCCTGTTGTAACACAGCAAGTCTTTCTTTCACTCTTATTAAAAGATTCCCATCATTGATAAATGGGTGCATGTTGACCTTCTCCTTCAAGGTTAGAGAGTCCCAGAACATCCAGGACATCTTTTCATCTTTCGGAGATATTTATGCCTAGCTGCTGAGAAAAGYGATGATGTTATTGTCTCCTATGCTGAATAAGCAGTGAGGGAAGCAGTGGCCTCTGACAGTGTGCCAGCTTGGGGATTTGGGAAGAAGATTTATTTCCTCACARATTCATATGAAAAATACGCTGTGGTCACTATGTGTTGCAGCTGAGCATTAATCAAGTTTATATTCCCCTTTTTATATATATATTTTTTACTACTGGGACTTTGGATATGTGTATAATCATCCATGTCTCTACTTATTGGGCACTTTTCCTCTCTCCTTTCCATTATGCAGAACTGAATCTGTGAATGTTGCTTGAATATTACTTGGATTATATTTTTATGCCATCTCCAATTAGGAATCAATGGAAAGACCCTGAGGAAATTATTTTTTAGCCTATATTTCTAGTCTCAAATAAGTAGGTCATGCAAAGTAAATGTGCATCCACTTCCTTAGCTCTAGGCTATTTCCCCCAGGCAAGAGTAGCCCCAGCAGGCAGGATGTTTGCCAAGGAGCTGGGTGCTCTGTTACAGCACCTGCACAGGTGAGTTTTCCTGCCCRATGGAGGAAATGGGAGGGCAGGTTACAGCTGCCTGCTTCCTGGGACAGTGGGCAATGAGTTGCTGACAATTTTGGCTCTTGTTTTCCTCTCCTTTGCATTGCTGTCCGTAGGAGCTAGCTTAAGCACAGCACGAGTAAAATCTGAGCAAATGTTCTGCTGTCTCCAATGTTAAATATGCAATAGTTTGGAGGACTGTACTGCTTCATGTGTCGAGTCCATCACCATTCTTTTAAAAGAAAAATGTATTTTAAGAGCATTATATAAATGCATATGTATAGACATAAGACTTCTCACAAATCAGAAATTTGTCATTGTGCTGGTGAGGTGGGGCTTTRGAATAAAGGATTTCTTTCCCTACCTCAGTAGCAAATGTGATGGATGTCTTACCCTATGTGCAACACTGTGATATGTATTGATAACTGTGTGTGTCACTCCACTGGATGTGTAATACAAAGAAGCTACCAAAGGCTGTGCTTCTGGAAAAGCCATGCTTTTCAAGCCCAGGCTCTCTATATAATCTTCAACTGCTCATGCTGACAGCAAATAATGAATGTATYTTATCACAAAGAGGGAAAGCAAGAATGGCTACCAGCTGGATGGCGTTTTCAAATGATCCATCCCAAGGCTGCTCTTCGGGAGCACAACCTCCATCCTATTGCTGTCATGCCCCTTTTCTTTGAATGATCGACTCTCCCGCCACCAGGCTTCCCCACTCAGCGCCCATCCTTTGGGATGCCAAGTCAGCACCAGGTGCTTTGGGCTGTTTCCCAGCGCAGAATCAGCTCAGGTCTTAGCCTGGACCTCCGTTGTGAAAAGCTTTTCTGATGTCAACAGGGCTCTTCACTTTTCGAGGAAGCCCTGGGGAAAATGACAGGCAGTACAAAAGACTTTTGTTGTTGCCGGCCGGACCAGTTGGCTCACTCAGCATCTCACCTCTCCTCACTCACTCTGGTCAGAGTCATATTATTATAAGCGTATAATTGTGTATTTAGGTAGCAGCTCCTCTGTTAAGACTACAATTTAAAATAATGAAGGAATTTAATTTATATCAGTGATGCTCCCCTTAGGAGCTCAACACAAGACTATAATAAGCTAATTTAGAAATGACACATATTTCCCTCAAACCCAGCCAAAACGAAAAATGTAAAAATGAGAAGCACTGACTAGCTCTGCGCTCATGAGAGCTCATTCCAAAAATAGGACTGAGCTGGTTAAAAAAATGCATTTGCTTAGGCATACGAGCAATTTGAATGTTTCTTTATAGTTTTTACCGRCCAAATTAGACCAATTCAAGAATAACTGAGTCATAGGGGGTTTCGATTGGCTCTCTTTGGGCAAGAGTTAGAATTAAAAATCACCTTGTGTGGTGTTAGCAAGCTGATTTTAAAGCTTGTAACTTGATTTCTGAGAACCGGTCAAGGGTTAAGAAGAAGCTCTTAGGCATGGGCAAATTTCCAAAGCAATCGGAGACTTCATTCTCTAATTGAAGTCGGTGTCAGGAAGCATGTTTTGACATGACCTTCAGGAAGTTCTTTAATTTGTTGTTAATACATCAACCATCTCTTTTCCCTCCAGTATAAACAGCAGCTTTACCCATTTTTTTTTCTTTTTTTCTCTGTGTAAAAGCCAAAACAGCGAGAGGAGCTCCTGAAACTGAACCAGGAAAAGATGAAGGTGGTCACTCCTGGAGAATGAGTGCAGGGAGGCTGCCCTCAGATTAAGAAATGTTTCCAAGCCTCAGTGTTTCCCAAGAGAGGAGGTTCCCTTTAGGCTACACCAAGGGCCACCACAGGCAAGCTTAGGCCTTTGAACCCCTCCGCGCTGAGCAGGGCTCCCTCCCTGGGGCATCTCCCTCAAGATCTGTCACACAGAAACCACGTTGACCATCCACAAAAGTGCCCAAGACCTTGAACAAAAGTTGTCTGTGAAGAAGGCTGTTTAATTAGCTGTATGAGTACAGCCTCGCGTGCACACACTATTACTGGGCCATCCTGAAGATTGTGTTACTGCATGGGAGCAGCTGTACCAGGATTAAAAACAAATTCCTACCACATTAAAAGTGGCACAACCCACAAAAATTAGAAACCGTAAATCTTTCTGCTGCATTGGCAGAGCAGGTGAGCTCCACGCTCATGATTTACACACCTGAGCGTTGATGTTTTCGGTGCTACCACCTGTTTTGACCTTGGGAGGAACCCAAAATGCTGTGGGAGGCTGCAAGGCATCAGGTGAGGAAAGAAAGGGAGTCTTTGCTCTTCTGCAGGCACAGAAATGCCCGGCCTTGGTGGGGCAAAGCCTGGCACCAGGGAGGAGCATCTTGCCTTCTACTCATGGTTTGGAAATGCACAAAGCTCTAAGGATGCAGAGTACTGCAGCACTCATTGCAGAAGAAGCTAACAGGAGCAAAAGTGAGGTTTCTTAGGCATTCATGACAGATTTGCATGTATTAATTTAAAGCTGCGTCTTTTCCAGAAAAATCACAACTTGCAAAAGTCAGCGAGGTTACAGCAGCTGCTGAAATCAGTTGCGCTACTCAGTTTTGCTATGAAACCTGTGCTAGGCCATATGTGGAATACTAACATCAGTTCAGCCGAAGTCTAAGACTACAGGTTTTTGMAAGTGGCATTCAATCCCATAGGGAATTCTGCCATCCCAATAGGATGGGAATTTAGTCCAGTTTTGGATGCAAAGTTGGCTTTTTCCTTACAGGCAAAAAATTCTATCTTGGAAACAGAAAGCCTCGAAACAACTCGTTGATAATGCTAAAACATTCTAATTTGTAGCATAATATGAAGAAAAAACTAAAATCTCCCAAGAAATTGGAACAAAGGGAGTTGAAAAAGTCTGTTGAATCTCTTCCCACCCCAAGCCAGTTCCATAGTTCTGAATTGCTTAGGCCATTATTCCAACCCTTCCCACAAAAATACAGCCTGTTCTCCTAAAGCATTTCATTTTTGATGGGACATACTCGTTTGGAGCCATTGGTTTTGGTCACCCAAAAAAAAAAAAAAAAAAAATTTCATTTTTGATGGGACATACTCGTTTGGAGCCATTGGTTTTGGTCACCCAAAAAAAAAAAAAAAATCCTTTTGCTAAAGGAGCAATGCCAGTCTCTCTGAGGGCCCTCTCTATGTTAGCAATCAATGTCAAGCAGTAGCAGTATGGATCTATAAAGCATCCACACAATGTCCACCCAGGGAATTTTCTTTACCCTGTTGACTACTTGTCCCTGGAGAGCRGGAGACACATTCTTGATCCTCCCCTTGGCTGGAATGGATGCAAGTCACACAGCCTTGGATCAAACCTCAGCTGAGCTCCCTTCAGTGTGTCCTCCTGATCTGGACTAAGACACTTCTGCAGATGYATGGTGAGCGCAAAGCTGACTGGCYTTGGCCAGAAGACCTACCTGCTTGCATCATTAGCTACTCAGTGACTTGCGTGGTTGTGGGTTGACGTGCTGCTTGCTGACTGAGGAGGTAAGCTATCCAAGGCATCCTACAGAGGTTTCTTGTTTTATTTATTTATTTTGGCTTAATGGATCTTTCCTCTAACACAATGTGTCACTTGTATTCCCTATTATTTTAATGGCACATTTGGTATTACTGTGCAAACATCATTAATAGGACAAACATTGCCTTCATGTAAATCATCAAGTAGAACATCAGAGCTTAAAAGAAGAAATCTAAAAGACTTGAACTTGTTCAAAACTTCCTCATTCACACTTTTTTCAAATCACTTTCAAAATTTTATGTAGCATTAGGCTTACACTACAAACTGTCAGCAATCACTGGTATTTATTTTCAAATGAATTTACTTTCAAGTGAAGTGAACACAGAAAGAAGATCCCTGTTTCTTAAGGCATACAGTGTATGCTAAATGAGAATAGGGTCATATTTCCTATTGATTATTTCATCTCATTCATTTGCTCAAACTATGTATATTCAGTGGGTTCATTTTTTTTTTTTAAAGATTCATTCAATTACGAACTGTTCCTGCTCCTCAGAGGCRTATTGCTGATGGTCCAGACTGAAAAAAAAAATGATTCTGTTTTTTAAAAACAAACAACAAAAAAACCCTAGAGTCTCGACAAATCTCAGCATCTTCCTCATAAGGAAATGATACTTAAAGTGATTAAAGACAGTAATGGAATAGTGTCATTAAGTAATGCTTAGCCTGCAATTATGGGCATGATCTTATGTGGTCCATCTGGGTGGTGGCAAAAGTATTGCTGAAGAAGACTTGAGGCAGTTCTACAAAGTCGCCAGAAAAAGCATATTGCTGCAAAACATTAACTAAAGGCATCACCTGGGGCATTTTGTAGATCTACTGACAAGAACTGGAGATTTTCAAGTGCCTTAAAGTCCAAAGTAAGTTTGTAGGATCAAGAGGAGGGGAGGGAAAAAAAAAAAAAGCCAAAAGGCACTTTTAAGATGATGATGAGCACATTGCAAGGAGGCACTTTAAGACAATGTAATTGTAACTCTTCAGTGCTATATCTGTGATTTCTTTTTTGAGATACTCTCTAAAAGACGAGAAAATGCAGATAATGAGTGAGTTTGACTTGCTYTCTAAAATCATTTGCTTCTTGGCTTACACAAACCAGCTGCCCCTGAGTTTTATTAAGCAGTTGTAAGGCCCACCTGTGAATATCTTTGTGCTCCACACCAGTGTGACTGGYGTGGCCTTGGGGAGACCAGTTGGACCATAAATCAAGGCCCTGGTATATATTTATATTGTCAGGYTAGTTAACACCCAAAATGCCAAGGGATATATGTTGCCATTGCATTACAGTCCTCCTTTGATAAGCCATGATGGGCTGAAGGATTGGTAAGTTGAAGTATAACGTTGGACCTGTGTAAGTGCAGGAAGTAATGTACGAAATAGAACTGTAGCTCTTTCTAGATATATCTTGGATTGCAGTCAGATTGCAGCTTTTTCTAGATATATCTTGGATTGCATTAAGAAATGTTAATGATTGTATTTTGATGTTGAGAAGAAGCTACCATAAAGGCAGGATGCTAACTGTAAGAAACTGAATTGTAGTTTTTTTGTTTGCAATAACTAATGTGAAAAAGTATTTCACCTTCTGAAAGTGAATGCCAGCTAAGGCATTAAAAAATTCTCTATTAAGCAGTCATGTTTACTTACAGTTTTGAATACTTTCTAGAACAACCCCTTCTACTGTATGACATATTGAACTTTTATTTCTGAGTTACCTGGATGAAGAGAAAAAATAGCTGAGCCTCGAGTGTATTTTTTATTTACATCTTTGATCAAATCTCCTGGTTCTCACTAAGAAAAGCAGAGATGCCAAAGCAATCAGTAGCAGAGTGGATGATAAGACGGATGTCATCCCCCTGTGCAGATAGTGTATGGAAATATAAAAGAATTCTTACAATCACAGCTCTGTGGCTGCAAAGACATCAATAGACACAGTACTTCAAAGTGCTGAGTTATTAACCATGCTGCGCTTTACATGGGAGGAAGCTGAAAAGSCTTGCCTGTAAGATGAAGCAACATCTATATGTAATGAATACAAGTAAAGACTGAATTTAGCAAACATTTCTCCAAGAAAACCATATTCTTGAAATACTGATCATACACAGTTTTTGAAACAGTTTCCTACTGTCCCCTCTCTAAGCTAATTTGTACCTAACATGTCACTTCCTTTCATCTAAGTATAACAAATATCTAACTGAACGAAGAGGCAAATCTGTCGGAGCTCTTAGGTTCATTGGAGTCTCWGTTCTAGGACAGAATTGCACAGAGACATTTGTGTCTTCTTAGGTTTTAGAAAGTTTCTAAGTTTTAACCAAAGAGTACCTACACTTGGGGTTTCTCTGCAGGGCCTTTCACAGTTAAGGCCCCACTGGTGATTGCTTCCTTCTGTGTTAGGCCTTTTAAAAATGTGAAGAGRGTTTGCCTGCTCCATAGTGGTGGTTCATGAGTCACACTCATGAAAATGAGTATCAAAGCAAATGAAATTTGGGGTCATAGAATCATAGAATGCTTAAGGTTGGAAGGGACCTCAAAGGTCATCTAGTCCAACCCCCTGCTCACGCAGAGCACGTGGCACAGGGCTGCGTCCAAGCAGGTTTTAAAGATCTCCAAAGAAGTCTGGGTCTTCCATCTGATGTAGAAAGGAGCCATGCTCCTCACGTTTATACCCATGGAAAAGCAATGAAGCACCGCTCTGTGTCATTAAGGTGTTGCTTGCGCCTGTCCGTGCCATAGCCACTTCTTTGTTGACATGTGGCGTGATGATAACACGCTGGTGACAACAAGTCTTTATTTTGCTGCATGAAGCCATGGGGCTGTCACTTAGAATTCATCCACCCTAAGGTATTTGCTAAATACAGTGAAGCTTACACATATCCTCTGGTCAGCACGTTGAAAAGGTGTCAAGAAGCTTACTCATTAGCAAAACACTGGCTAATTAAACCCTCCAACTAACACTGAACAACCTCCTACATTATAAATGATCAATTTTATGATTTATTTTTAATAAAGCTTTTTTTTCTATTTTTGTCCTGGATTTTTTTTTTTACTTCATATATTTACAATCATACTGAGGACTCTCCTGTATGTTTAATAGCCTCAGATGTGTCATCTAGATTTAACCTATCCTTTCCAGCACGCATCGGAAATATCTAATCCATTTGTACTTTATTACTATTTTCTGAAAGAACTTGGCTATATRCTCTGACTAATAGCTAACATTATCCTCTTCCTTTCATAGTTAAGMTCTTTTGGTTTTTTGCTCCTGATGTAATTTTCAACACGAAGGATGAGGAAATGCCAGTTTAGGCTAAACGTAGTTGGCTTTGAGATGGCAAATCCAGGGAGATGCGTAACAGGAGAAGAGGTGAGAGGGAGTTTAAGGGGGTTTAAGCCAACTTTGCTCTCCCCTCTCAAAGCAGTTTCTGACCTGTGGCAAACCAAGACCCTCTGAACAGAAGAGCCCATGGAGCAGAGGGTTGCCATGGCCAAGGGAGTGCTCTGAGCCYTCGTTTCTCTAGCTATTCTCCTTCCTTGAGTTAAACTAATTGCATTTGACAATTCCTTTGCTGTAGGAGGATCCAGAGAAGCAGACTGGAGAGCAGTCCTGCCACAAGTAGTGACTGAGGTTTTGTTCTCCATTAGTATGTTCAAAATAAAAGGAACTGCCATAGACCTTTCTTCTCTGTTTAATGTATGAGCACTAAAAATTAGCCTATTTATTGCCTTTATTTGTTATTGTAGTAACTCCTCGTGCTGTTACCTGAGTATCTAGCTCTCTCTACCTTTTTTTTTGTCAAGAATAATCCTGACCTGTACAGTATTGTTTTCTGGCTTCAGCATGYGACTCCTGCATTTCACATCTGACTTTCTTTTAACCATATATGAATAAAGTGATTCATTACTGGCAAAGCACCCCCCTATTGCCTTGAGAGATGTTGGCCCACTGAGCATCTCAGTGCACAGCTACAGTGGCTGCAGGAGCCCCAGGGAATCCTGAATGTAGCTTCAAATCCAAAGGAAGGGCTCCAAGGAGAACTGCTCCTACTGAAGCAGGCTCAGAGTGCATCGATCCTTTTGGTTCACCAGCCCATCAACTACAATCCACAGCATGATCAAATYTGGGGAGAAAACACATTTGAAAGAGAATTTAATGCTTAAAACTTTAATGCTTACACTGCCTGCCCTTCAGACTGTGCCCCSCACTGACGGCCAGGGTGAGGCAGTGGAAAAGCACAGAGTTAACTGGAAATTTGTGGGTGCTGGCAGCAATATATTACTGAATGTACTATTCTGTGCTGTTCCAGGTACTGCACTCTGCTCCTTTTTGCCTGCTGCAGTCTTTTTGTTTGCCTGTGTTTAAGCCTGAAGACTGAACCYGTTCACATCCCCTGTGTTTAAACACATCCCTCTTGCCTTCAGGTGTGTTTGCTGATCCCTTGAGCTGCACCTAGAAAAAAAAACCCTGTGCTGGATTAACTGTGTGTTGTATCACCTTCAAAGCGAATGGGAAAGCACATCACTTCCTTGAAGCTGTTTGGCTCTGGATACCATCAGATTTCTACAGCAACCCAGTGGTCTGATTTTGCTCCCTTAGAGGAAAAAGGAGGATTTCCTCCCAATATGAGAAAGTTTTCTGTTTCTTGCTCATTAGTCTAAAGGAATTGGCAGTTTAGGATGAAAAACCTTCATAGTAGTGTTGACTGCACATAAATTTAAGGCTGGATAATTGCAGATGTGCCCAGGTGCCAGGATGCCAAGGATCTTAATACTGTTTYCCTGTGGAAATCTCCAATGTGTCTGACAGGGGATGTGGTCACATGGAAGTTACTGTGCCAGAGTCTGCTTGAAGAGGATGTGAACTAAAAACGTGTGAGGACTTTGGACATGTTTTCCTGAGAAGTCACATTGTTGAGCTACTGTTGTTGAGTTGCTAAAAAAAAAATACAACTCTTCTGCATCAACTTAAAGAAAATTTGTTCCAAAATAAATGAATAAAATATAAGTGCTCCGCAGGTCTTAGGGAGGACTAGAGAGAGTTTTGCTTCTAGGTTGTGGTACATTCAGAAATGGTGTATGTATTTGCCTTGTAATGCTTCTTGCTTTTTAGCATCCGAATAGCAGACCTCAAAATGATGAAATATGATCCAAGCTGCTCCTAGAGAGAGCACAACTCAGTGGAAACGTCTCTGCCCTTACCTGAGAAAAGGAATGGACGAGTGTGCTTTAGAGGCCAAATCTAGATGGTTACAGATGCAATCTAGATATTTTTTGCAGCAGCTGGAAAGCAGGATTCGCCTTAATGAATGCAGAGGTCCTCTCATGCTGGGCTGCTCCTGCCAGGTTCCCCCTTAGAGCCAGCAAAGAGCTGGTCAGCAGGGTCAGGACAAACTTTGGTCAGTTCTGTGCTAGTCTGATGGCAACTAATTGAAGGTTATGGCCTGCTTTTGGGGTATAGAATTATAAGCTGCGAGCATAACTTGGTTATTTTGTCACTTCTGTGACAGAAATGGTGACAAGCATCAATTGCATGGTTACTGTGAAACTGTGCTGTTTTGTCAGACAATGATTATAATTATAGCAGGATTGAACACCACAATTAGGGGATGTTTGTCAGCTGAACATACAAATGCATGCATCAGTTGAAATGGTGGAGTCTGACCAATGATAAATGCCTGCTATCACTTCATAATTTAATTTCATGATTGCTACCGGATGATCTTGTATGTAAACTTGATTCTTCCTAGTGTTTTAGCTGCYGTGGACAATACTGAGCCACTTAGCTCATTAGATATTTTTCAGATCTTTAACATTTGATGTTTCTCAGTTCTGTGSTGTAATAGTTGGAATCAACAGGGTAACAGCTTTCATTCTTGACCTGTTCCACCTGCATGAGAAATTACGTTTTGAAAAAGAAACAAACAATTTTGGTTTTTAAAAGGATTACTTATGTACTTTTAATATTCTGTCCTTACAAGGAGCTTTTCTCTGTTCATAACAGTCCGTTGCACTGAAATTCAAATTGGATTGTGCTAATCCAATAYGTAGGGAGAGTTTGCAAATGTCATAAGACTTTGATTCTCGAGAAGTTAAAGCATTACTGAAGTGTTATTAATATACACCTACTTCAGCTGTGCCTATCCAGACAATGCTAACAAATGCATGCTCTTCTGTAAATGTACTTTCATGGGTTTCTGAGCGTGCAGTTCTGCTACAAATCATCAGGGCAGTAACCTCAGGACATCTCAGAAAATAGCTCTGAAGTTAATGGATAATGGAGTAAGAAACAAGTGGGTTATACATTTACCATGCTCTTCCTGGTCTATAATAAAAGTGGCTGGCCATGTTAGGTCATGTAGAGAGTTTTATTTCAAGGCCCAGATAAGCTTTCTGAATGTACCAGTATTGACTTGCAAACACACGGAATTTCACAGAAAGCTTTTCCCCACAGCTGCTTACCTTAAACTCAGCATAATCCAGCTTAATCGCTGAGTTACCTCCAGCCTTAAGASTTACCCAGGGTTTTAGTTCAGGCAGAATCCCGGATAAACACATTTCTATTGAGCATTGCCTTATGGAAAAAAGAATGGAGAGAGGAAAAAGGAATCCTCTTTGTTTGTTTTCTTCAGACAACACAAGCAATGTAATTCCTGAAAGTTTCTGTGAGTTTGTCTTAATTTTCAGTGCCGTGTGGGGCATCATCTCAGAGGCCTTTGGGCTGATGGCCAAMGTGCCAGGGTTAAGAAGGCAGGTGGAGCGCAAGAGGTGAAGGAGCCTCCTCAGAGGCTTAGCAAGGGGAAGGCTGGGAAAAGCAGAGGCAGCTCCAGTGCTCAAACAGTGTTCAAACAAACGGGAAAGACACCGCTGAGAGGCACAACCCCATATCAGTCTGTTCAAATTTACTGCCTTTGAAAAAAACAAAACAAAAATAAAATTCACTGTAAACTTTGCTGAGTTTTGTTTCTCAAAGGGAGAGGATGAGAAAGAGAGTATTTCAGCCTGTAGAGTATAACGTACATACTTGTGTGCTGCAAAATGAGAGATTTATTTACCCAGGTGAGAGAAAAGCAGGAAATCCCCAGATTATGTCATTTTCCGCCGATAAACCTCTGATGGACTTGCCRTTTCCAGGAGGGTGTGTTGCTCCTGAAGGTGAGAAGTGATTTAGATTTTTCTCTGTGTTCCTCTGTGAGAGCAGAATCTGAACTTTTGCTAAATTCTGTAGTATTACTGCTTTTTCTTTTCTGGCGTGTCCAGCAATGCTACGGCAAGGTCGTGTTCCTCCTAAAGCCCAGCACTCCAGGTGTGTGGAGTGTGTGGCACCTCCAGTGATGAGTGCTTGTTGCTTGTGGCTCCTGCCTTACTCACGCAAGTGCCCAGTGATGAGAGCTGCCCCACACGGAAGGTCTTCTGTGCAGAGCTTTCCAAATGCTTGGTGTGAAGAGAGGCAKCGACAAGTGCAAGAGATGGATGGGGAAAGAGCTACGCGGAGGGGCGAAGCAACGCGCCYGAGGTGACAAACTAAAGGCGGCATCGGGCGCAAATCCCATGCCAGCCGCTCGCGGAGCGGAGCCTCTGGGCCTCGGCTCGGCCCTTGGCCGTGCAAGGAGCACCAGCAGCAGCAGCAGGCTGAGGTGGGGCAGGGAATGCAGGTGTTAACGGAGGCAGGGATGGGTAGATGGCAAAGGGGGCTGTCTGATGCCTCGGGCAGCAGCGCCTCCGGCAGCACCCAGGCCCCCGCTCCCCCCAGCCTAGGGGCAACCCTGCCGAACCACACCGCTAGCTGCGGTTCACTTGGCGCACGAGGTCGATTTTTAAATTATTTCCTGTATATTCTCAATCCAGCAAGTCGGTGTTCCTTTAAAGTGCTCCAGCTGGGGCATTTCTGTCATTTCAAATGGGGCGCGAAGAGGCTGCTCCTTTCAACAGCTCTTTTTTTTTTTTTATTTGTAATGAGGGTGGGTAGCTGTTGCAACGAATCAATTAAAGCTCTTCTGACACACAGGCCTTGTGTGTGGTTGGACCTGTTGTACAGGTTTCTGGGGAGGGAGGCTGGCCTGTGACAGCAGCCAGCAGGACGGGAGCGGATCCGGAGGCTGCCCGGAGCGAGCGTGGCGTTCCCAAGCCGGCTGCTTTTTGTGTCTACACGCTCTCCAAGAGCCCGGCACGCTCTCCGGCAGACGGCACCATGGTGGAGCAGGAGATGCTGCTGTCGTGCGCTTATCCTCGAGAAAAGTGTAAGTGGCCAAATGTGATTTTGTGTAAGAGATGAAAACAGGACCCTGGAGAAAGGAAATGCAAGGAACTGTCTTGCTATGGTAATTGAAAAGACAGAGGGAGTAGAGGGGAAATGCTAAAATGAGGAAATAAGGAAGCTATTAACTTCATATTGTGGGCATGCTGCTGAAACGTGATTAGAGTACTTGCAAGCGAAAGGAAGGATGCTGTTGTGAAGGACTCTGCTAGAAAAGCATCCTGAAGAAACTGGCTTTAATCCTTGACTTTCTGTTTGTATGTGCAACGTGCTGTAGCAGCGTGCCTCCTGCGTGGCAGGCAGCGTCAACAGGGACTTGGGTTCCCTCGGAATAACCTGAGAGGCAGGCTGGAGCGCTGTGAAAGCTTCCTCCAGCAAGACCGAGTGGGATTAAAAGCAACAGTGCCATTTCCTGGCAGTGCCAAGTGCTTTTTGTCCCAGGGCAACAGCAAGCTTCCCAGCGCTTTTATCCAAAACTTACTGAGCTGAGACTTTCAGCATGGGGCACAGATTCCTAGACTCCTTCCTCCATCACCCCTTTCCCAAAGGAAGCTACTGTTGAACTTCTTACCTCATTAGAAATGTAAATTGTATTACTAGTAATTTGTATTTCTGTGTACTACAAAGAACAACAACTCTGTGTATTCTTTTTTTAAAGGATGTTTTCAGATCTTTTGGAAAGGCAGCATGTCTAGTTTCCAACATGCCAGTGAGGAGTATGACAGAGAGGGAGATGTAGCTCCGAATGAATCAGTGTGGGCATACTCGGTCTGGACTGGGCTTGTCTGAACAAACTCGAAGCAAAGGCAGGAACGGCACTAGCATGTCCCRGCGCCGCTTCCATGCACTGCTGGAGCACAGTTAGGTGCAGGGAACACTTTCTGGTTTTGAACTCGTATTTTGTCATTTTGAAGGGCCTGCTTTGTGTTGGCACCATAAGGAGGATATTGCTTAAAATTTACATCAGATGGAAGAACTGGCTTTGCCATGAACCTAAAAAGTTCACTCTGTACAGGGCTTTACACTGGTCCACTCTTACGAAGAATAGGGTAAGGATGTCAGCAAAGATGTTGGTCATCCATAGGGGGAAAAAAAAGCTGCTTTGCTTTGCTTTCCACAGTATGTTTGGTGCACCAAAGGCAAAATACATTGGGTGGGAATGGAGATATCCTGGGTCTCTCATGTCCCATCAATGCTCTTCTGCTACAGGCAACAGTGAAAAACAACAACAACAGATACCCAACTTCTGTAAGGGATGCTGTGTTCAAGGTTCTGACTTAGGAACCATCCCACTTGTAAGCACTTATAGTCAACCACTCATGAGTATAACAGAGTTTGCATGAAACTCGGGACACTAATATCTGGGCTATAAAGCAATGATACTTTATTTTCTGCTGCCTAATGTGCTATGAAAGCATTTTATAAAGGAGGATGGCAACTGTTTCTCTTTAGTTTTCCTGCAGTTCCTAAAATACCAGCAAACATTTCTGTTCTTTCATGGAGATATTTTCTTTTTTCTTTTTTTTTTTTTCTTTTGCTCACTTTCATCTTAAAAGGGGGAAAAAAAAAAAGAGAGTCATACTCTTTAGATTAAACTCATCCAATTGCCTTTTATAGAAGATAGAATGTGAATGGGGCTCTCTCAAAGTGCTCCCTTTTATATATTTTATGTAAATTTATGGTGTGTATCCGTGTGTGTGTCTGTGTGTAAGAGAGAAACAGARATCTGTTGATTTTGGTTAGGTCCCCAGCTTTGTACAAACATGTCATCTGTGATGCACTCAACCCAATTTTGATTGAAGAGTTTTGTGTAGAAAAATCAAGCCAAACCCAGAGGAAGCACAGCCATGGGAGGAAGGAAGCCATGCAACACCTCAGGATGGACCAGCTGGGCCCTCTAATTACCCCTTCTGGTGCTGTGAATCAGCAGTGACCCCCCGGAGCCAACGGAGTCACCCAGGGGTTAAGGAGAGGGCTGTGGGGTGGAGCAGCCCTCCATGAAGCACTTGACAGGAATGGGCAGCGCATGTCTCTGATGCAGCAGCAGCAAAGAAGCCAAACGGAGGCCTGGATAGGCCCAGTGTGGCTGTCAAGGGCCCAGCTGTACCACAGCAGGTGACACATTTCAGCTCGATACTAAGTGCTTTCTTGGATGAGCCCATTACATAAACAAGTTGTGGTTTTTAGCTTGTTCATAAATACTGAGCTGCCTGAGAAATCCCTTCTGTGCTAGACAACAGGCACGGTGCATCTTTGGGTGTCTGCAGCTACGTGTTGGGAGCCCATGATTTTATATGTGTTTTTATGAGAAGTTAACAAGAAACTGAAGACTGGTCACCAGAAACAGTTAGTCTAGCCATCCGTGATGACACATTTCCATGTGTTTTCTGTTTATTGACATTTTGCCTTCTAAATGTCTTTTAAGGAAAAAAAAAACAGCTCTGTGGGATTTTTGTCCTTAAAGACACTACAGGGTGGTTATAAAACTGGAAAATTGGCCCATAGTTAGTTGCAGGACATGGTTTTCATCGGTCTGTGGCTGCTTTGCTGTATGATCCGACGCAGTGGTGCTGGGGTTTTCATGTCACCAGTGAATACTGATATTTCTTTGTGAATATTAACTGAGGTTTTCTGTGATCAACCATTCTGAGTTTCATCCGGACAGATGGAGGAGACTGCCCATGAGCAGTACTCAGTGTYGGGTACATCATCCAGGTGGGTTCTTTGGTACCAGATTATGCCCTGACGAGGAAGTTAAGACGCCTTGAAAGAGCAGGTCCAAGTCCACCATCCCCTGCTACTGCTTTCCTTATGGTTCAGAAAGTAGCAAGTGTCAAAGCAATTTAGTGGGAGGCTCGTGTACCACACGCCAGCACAAGTTACACAACCGTCCTYACCAGCCTCTTTGAAGCCATCCTCCTAGCCTCTCTTGAAAGAGATGCCTTGCAAAGCAGCACATGAAATTAGTATTTACAAAGGCTTTTATATCGCTTGGAAAGCAAAGCAGCTGGAACAAACGCAGCTCCTCTGGGAAGAATGCTAAGCAATCTTATGATGCAATCTTTATTGCTACTTTATTGCTACTCTATATTACTATCCTATCTAGCTATACAAATTTATACTTTATAGAAAAAGTAAGGTTTTTGTGCTACCAATTTTATTTTCTCTTGATAGTGCTTTCATAATTTTTCATGTATTGACGATCCTTTGTTGGTCTACTCCTTTTGAGCCAAAATATCACAAAAGTACATCAGTATAAGCAGGATGGGGAGAGGAAAAACAACTTTGGACAGAAATAGTCTGAGCAACTTATTTAAAATAAAAATCAATTTTTTTCCATGTGTCATATAATTAAAAATTACCAAAGTGATTTGRTCAGTCTTTCCAAAGGCTAGGTACATTAAGTTGAAGCCAAGCACGGGAAATTTGAACCCAAAATAGGGTTGTTTTTTTTTGATGTTTATATTTTCCCAGCCACAAAATGCCATCATATTTCAAAAAAGATTACTTAGACWTCAGATTCAAAGAAAAGAATCTAAAATGACTATATTTCATTCTCACTGCTGAGCAACAGTGCTGTGTTATTATGTACGTGCTCGTGGCAACATAGGAGAGCTCTCCTCTGTTCACTGTATATCTCAAGGAGACAAAAAAAATACCATATTATAATATAATGACATAGACTGTGACCTCTCCCATCCCTAGTTAAAAATTTCTCCTTACATGACAACGAGATCAATAAAAGTCTGCCATCATAGACGGATAACTGGTCTGGTTTTTATTTGGCGCCATTGGAAAGGAAATGAGTCTAATTCCAGTTTTGCCTTCTAATCATTTGATTTTTTGACCCACCATTGGGTCTTTCTTCCAGTATATGAGTGTCTTTGCACAGTTTTYAAGACTCCTCTCCTTGCTCTTGCCAAAAGCATATGTGCAGTGATTGCCTTAAATCTTAAAGGTAAAATAATTTCTGTTCATAGGTAAAATCATTTTCTGAYCTCTGGACCTGGAGGGATTTTTAACTCTTTTGTAGACTGATTAAAATGTCTACATGTTACTTTGACCAAACCTTTAATAGTTTCGTATTCAGGAGGTTATGGCTGTCTATGAGGAGTCTTTAAAAAATCTGTCTCAAACAGTTTCCCCAGAAATTTGCTCATCTTTAGCCTGGTTTCTCTGTTTTCAAATCTAAGCCTTTTTGTTTGATTGTATCAAAATGCACCTTTTCAGACATATGATCACTCAATACAGGAGAGACTTGGTATTAACTAATCCCCTGATTTTTGGATCACCTACCAAGGCTTTTGTGCTTTTTTATTTGGATTGTGGATTGGACACAGTTGCTGCTCTGGGCCAGGCCTGTCATGTTGTCAAGACAAAAGGTTTATTTGACTAGATGTGTTTTCCATGGAACTGTGCTGCTTGACCTTCCGATTTTCTGCCTCTAATTTTTGACAACACATTGAATTGATCAATTAGCATACAGCTACCCAAACTGCAATTGGAGTTAGCTAATTAGAAACAAAGGTTGTATTATTGCTTGGCCTTTGAAGGCTAGTAGATATGTCCAAAGCAAGAAAAGAATAAACTCAAAAACAAGCCAAAAATTATACATGTGCTTTTTGCATGCTCCTCATTTGAAAGCCACAAAGAAGCACATTTCCATGTGGATTCCTCTCTGTTGACTTATCTCTGGGAGAAAGGCTTATGCAATGCCTGGGTGGAGCCCAGGTAGGAACAGAAGTGCAATTGTAGTGGTCAAAGGTTATTGCAAAGTTTTATTAAGAAACTCGTTTAAATTGCACTCATTCTTTCAGCATAAGCCTGTCACTAAAAACGACTTCCCTGAAAAACACACGCAGTGGGTATGACCAGCATTGGCTGCTCATGCTGCACCCAGCTGATCTTAGTTGCCCAAGAGATGCGCCAGGCCGGACTGGCAAAGTGCTGGAGTGAACCCCAGGGACCTGCAGGCTCTTCCRAGGGACTGGCAGCTGCGTAAGTGCCGCTGGGGCACCCTGTGAATGCAGGGACTTTGCCCACACAGCGCGGTTTTGTTCAATGTTTTGCTGTTCCAGCTGCTGTGGTTACGTGGGTGAGAATGCTGGAAGAGGGAGGCTACCAGCAGCTGGATGTATGCGACTGCCAGYGCAGGCAGATGGGCTCTGAGGGGCTCTGAGTGGCTGGGCTAGGCAAGATTTGCGAGGAAGGGAAATATTGAGGAAGAAAATAGTAGAAAGAAGCTAGAAATGGATGTGAAGCACATAAATTGTACTACTTAGCACTCATCACCTGCCTCAAAGGTCTGTATATCTGCTGTTTGCTGAGCTCCCAGTTGTAGAAAGATTTCTTTCATGAGGTTCCTGCTGAGGTGGATTTCCAGTACGTCCAGCCTCTGCTTCACTAGCCACATTGGGCTGTTGTTAGGGATATTGGAGATCTGATTGATTACATTTTCCCTCGCCGTCCTTATAACAGCCTTGCCTATAGAAACACAGTTCTACCATCTTATTTTTGGCTCAGGTATGCTGYCAGTTGTATTGCCACTCAAACCTGTAGTGGGGTGACTGGGAGCAACATTTTGAATGGTCTTTCCTTCCAGAGGCATGGTCTACCTTGGTGTGCTGCAATCCGTACAGGGCTCTGTTCCTTGCACCGAACGTGATGTCAATGCCATCAAAGATGTTCTTGTCGACTCAGCTGAGATACTTAAGACTAAAATCATGACAAATCTCGTAGTGATGTGTTGTTCACCTCTCAAGGAGGCTCAGGTTGTTCTGTGCATGTCCTGAACTGTCACAGCCTTGGTGGAGTTGAGTGAGCAATTCAAAGCCTACCATGTACCTCTCCCTAACTGCAGTAAGGCTGCAGTGGGGACAGTCACTCCCATAGGTGGCCTCAGTGCATGTCGAGGACTGATTTTGCATCCTTATCACATGCAGTCATAGCTGTTGTTTTATGATGGAGTGGAAAATAAAGACGGTTCCTTTCCTCTACACTACATTGTATTCTGTAGTAGCCCTATTTTTTTTTTTTTTTTTTTTTTTTTTTTTTTTTTTTAGAGCTCTTGAAAATGTTAATTCCCTATTTGCATGTGTGCAGAGAAGGCCTCACCAGCAGCGAGGAAACTACCCAGGAAGCAGGTAGCGCCTGTGCCCCCAGCCTGGGGGCTACTGCATCCCATCTGACCAGGGCAGACAGACCTGAGATTTAGTGCCCATGTCAGGAACCATTTTGTTACAGCTTTTATCAATCAAGCAAAGGATAAAATGCATAAAACAAAGTGTGGACATGGGCCAGAAACCTGGTTCCCCTCGTGCCAGGACCAGGCGAGTGTCCTAAACATGAGGAAACATGACTCGGTTGCTTAATATTCTCTTTCTCTTTGCAGCCTAATGAATCTTGAATTGTTTTCTGCTCAGTTGCAGCTGGAGGATGAGGATTACTGCTCAGAATGACCTACTTTAGAGCTGCTAATTGCATAATCATTGGGAAAGTGTGTGTTTGAAACCCACCACCAGATCTCAGGTGGGGCAGGGCACAAAACCTAGGGCATCTGTTTCCTGGGTTGCAGCAGAAGCAGTGGGGTTAAATATAAATACGTAAAATATAAATGGATGTTGTCTGTGCCAAAGGAGGAACTTGAAAAAAAGGGGGAGAGCCTAATCAATTTTTTGAAGGAGAGGGAATAAAGAAGAGGAGGAAAAAACAAAAAAGAAGAAGAGAGAGGATGACCACAAAGTTACCACAAAGTTGTATTTTAGAAGARATGCAAATTCTATGTGAATGCAAGTAGCTCTTTGCCATTCTAACAGATGGATCTTAAGGGTCTTCTCCACAGCTAGTTGGCTTTTTCCTGCCTAACCATCTCTAAGCAGGTGCATGTGAAGCTGTTTGGGGTTGTTATTGCAGGAACCTAACACATTATAGATGTGTTACTTAGAATTCAGACTTCTCTGAGGCCTGGGAACTTAAATATGGGGTTTTACAGCAACCCACACTGAGTCACCTAAGTCCTTTATTGAATCTGGCCCTTGCACATTCTTCAGGCTTATTTACAGAGCAGCAGGTATTATTACCAGCTGTAACTGGGTTAATAACAGGGGCTCCGAGAGAGAAAGCAATTTGTAACACCTGTGATGTGAACATGACTGAAACATGTTCATTATCTCTGCTCCCAGTTATGTAATAAGAAGAACAATAAGAAATTACTTCTCCTAGCAGAATTCTTCAAGGTGCTTGTTGCCTGTATATGGCCAGTGCATCCTGTTTGCTCAGGGCTTGCACAGTTACATTTGCTTGGACTGTCTTCAGCAGAATTCCCCCTGAGTTTTAGTAACTAGGCATGATTTAAAAAATAAGTACAGCAAAAACAGGAAAAAAAAAAAAGAGCAAGACATTTATCTTCACTGTGGACAGACAGTTGTTATTGAACACTTGAAGCCTGACAGATGTGGCTTGCTGGCAACTAGTTGAGAAAAGAGCAATAGCTCAATTCATAATTCCAGTAGGGGGGTGTTCTTTTTCTTATTTTTTTATATTTTTTCTTTTTTTTCTTCAGTTAACAAAAAGAAGGCCTGAAAACTTCCAAAATTGCTCCTAGCAACTCCATAAGCACCATATGGTCCTTTCTGAGCTTTAAACCATCCTCAGTGTGGGATCCTGCCAAATGAAAGTTAAACAAAAGTTACCCTTACAAAAATATTTAGGAAGCCCTGTTTTAGAAGTGAGTGCACATGTTGGCTGTGACTCAGCGCACACCCACACACTGGGTAGGCAGATTAAAATCTAAACCACTCTGCAAGTTCCAATTCTTGTTCAGAAGGTCAAAATAGCCTGGGAAATGGCCATTGCTCCCTTTCTTCTCAGCACAATTACTTTTTTCCAGATTACAAAGTCTTTTGGATGGCACGGCATCRGTGAAGTCGACTGATTTATTGTCATAAACGATTGCGTTCCAAGTTGAGAACCGGTTAAATCTTTCTAGACAAAAAAAAATGTGGAGGTGGAGAGAATCAAACCTTTTCCTTGGGGTTTGTTGTAACATTTGTTTTTCCTCCACAAAAAACACTAGGATCTGTAAAAGCTCTATTGGGGAGGCACATTTCAGATGGAATGGAGAGGAAAGCCAAAAAGCTCCTTGATAATGTGCTTAGTTTGTCCAGAATGAGAGAAGGATGAATTYGATTTAGGGGTTTGGTGTCATATTATCAGAGCATAAAAGCTCAGAAGAACCRAGTCTACAATGTGTGTTTCACCTGGCTTATGGGTACTGTGCAGCGCTGTTTCTAACACACTTGTGAAGGAAGTCCCTGCAGCTCCTCCATGTTTCCATGAAGAATGGAGTTTGGACTAAAGCAAATAGCATTAGGGGTCTTTACCAAGCCACATACTGAGCTGTTCTGAAGGCTGCAGATAGCACATGGTGGGCATGGAGACCAAGTGCAGAGACAGAGTAGAAGACAGGATTCTTCCTCTTCAATGATAATGGAGAAAAGGGGCAGRAAATCACCATGATGTGTTTTTTAATCATAGAGAAACAGCTTACAGCTGCATCCACTGATGCAGACTTGCAGTAGAATGAATACAACATATACAAAAGGTGAGTGGCTATTAATGTYGTAGCTGTGCAGGCAAACTTCATCTTTAGTAGTAGCTATTCCCCTACCAAAACACAGCTGTAAATACTAACTCATCTTCCTAGCTTAGGGTTTGGATTTCTCTTTCCCCAGTACAGCTTTTCACTGTGCTGTCCATCGATCTCTAAGTTCAAGAGACAAATGCTTCTATAAGCYGCTTGCAGAGTCCCCTGCCAATATTAAGAAAAGCAGTAACAAAAAGAGAGAAAATAAATGATATGATGGCATTTCTACCTTCGTTCCTCCTGCAGAGACAGAAGAGCTCGGGCTGCATCTCTTACCACATTCATGTCTATAAAACAAATGTGTACAGAAGTATCTAGAACCATTGCTCCCCTCTGCATTTGCCAGGCCATTTCAACATGCCAAACCTTCTTCCTTCTCCAGAGTTACCACCAGGTCTTTGACAGTGGTGATGCTCTTGCCAAAACATTCTTCTTATCAGGAATAGGCTTTTGCAGGGTGAAATGTCAATGAATCATCTAACTTTTCCCATTAATAAAGAG
This sequence comes from Nothoprocta perdicaria, assembly GCF_003342845.1. Lineage (NCBI taxonomy): Eukaryota > Metazoa > Chordata > Aves > Tinamiformes > Tinamidae > Nothoprocta > Nothoprocta perdicaria. The sequence continues at coordinate 578,650 of NW_020455529.1, read as the reverse complement.
AGAAATCTCTGTTGTTACAAAGTGCTTCATTAATTGYTTTTTCTTCAGCACTGAGCCGAAGTTTTGAAGTTTGTCAGAAATATAGGGGTGGACAATTCCTATTTGGATTTTGTTGTTCATTTTAAATACTTTTCCTTACAATATTTTTATTTTCATAAATAAAAATGATGCGTCCTTTCTTTCCATCGTAGGCATGGGCTGGCATCCATCCATGGTCTGGCWGTGCCTGACATTTTGTAATAACCTGAGCTCATAGGAGTGTATAGTCCATCAAGTATGTTTTAATAGCTAATAGTCATGTCATCTATGACTGAAAAACCTGTAGAAATTAAGGAAACTGGTTCTTCTCCATCATTGCAGATTTTGCATGCAGTATTTGTTTATAGGTTATGGGAGGACTCATGGAAATTATCTTTCTTACTTCCACACCAGTACCATTGTTTGCTTCCTTTTTTTTTTTTTTTTCATTTTCTTCTTCTCTTTCACCTTTTTTTTCCATGCCTTGTAATCTTAGCTTTCTGTTAGTGTTGGTGGGTCAGAGGCCTGTTCTTTGCTGTAGGAGGGTTGGCTGTTAAGATAACTCCTCTTCTGCAGAGACTTGCAGGCCAAGGTTCCTTACCCTTCAAAGTGCCCAGCACTTCCCAGGTTTTTTGCAGCCCACGGCCTGGCCAGGACCTGATCTTGCTCTGGGGATGTTGTGCAAGGTTGGAAAAAGATATCCCTTGGTGTATGTTGAACCTCAGATACTATTTTCCATCTTTTCATAAAGAACTGGGTGAGGAAGGAAGGAAGGACCCTGCCATTTCATGTGGACAATATTGTGGGTGTGGTTTGCTCTGATGCTCCTTTTGAGCTGATACCTGTATTTATCCATCAGCACTTGGGATTTGAAGAGAACTGAGTTTTGGCCAAAGGCAAAGAAATATAAACAGCTTTATCTTGAAGCATCTGCTCCACTGGTCCTTTGCAGCTTTAGCTCGCCTTCCCCAGAAGTCCATCAATGGAAACCACCCTTAGGAGCAAAGTGAAGTCACGAAATCCATTCCCATGGTCAGGCCCAGTTTGAGTGARAAGCTGTGGACAAACTGTCAAGCTGCTATGTCATGAGCAAGTCAGGGAAGAGGGTGGGAGAAGTTATAGGCAACCAGGGGTGGTTTTGGGCAGACGATTGTTTCCACGTTCCAGACAAACTATTAACTCAACATCGCGGTGTTTTGCTTTGGTTTTATTTGTCTTTCTGTATGGTGTAAAGGACTGTGTGTACAGTGCAGCAGGAGCAGTTACTCAACAGCAATTTTAAGGCGAAACCATGATATTTCTGGGAAAGACTAAACAGATTGTGTTGTTCTCAGTCTCCAAGCACTTGCTTTATTCTGGGAATAAATAATATACTTGTCTAAACTGAAATCTTATTTTTCAGTTCTGTAAAAGAGGTGTAGTATTCACAATAAACAAGAATTTTATCATCTGAGGGGCTCTCTTTTATTAGCATTGGCATGTGCCATTTCATCTGAAGTGTATTTGAGTCCACTAAGCTGGAACTGATGACAACTTTTAATGGTCGGCAGTGTGCTTTGACCAATAACCTTGTTGCTATTCCCTTTTTATTGCCTGAATTTTTAATGAGTCCAGTGAAACTGTGTTCATCGGATTAATTTCTCTGAAGTATTTTGCCAATTCTAGGAAATGAACAAAAAGTTATTAAGTAAAGGAAATACACTGTGCATCTGAAACTTGGAACAGAGCATATTAGCAGTAATCAAGTTCATGGTTATTATCTTTGCAGCCCCATAGGTGTGCATGGTGCTTTGTAGGCAAATGTAATGACAAGCCTGTGTTCTTTTCACAAGGCAATAATCCATCAGGTGACTCATCCTGTCAACTTGATTTTACGTGCTCAGATAATCTAATACTGAAAATGTGGAAAGATCCAGCAGACTAGTTACTGTGATGAGTAAGCGAGCAGCGTGTACCACATGCTGTCAGTGAGATGGGAGGCTGGCACTTTTATCCCAGATATGCAATTTTCTTTGGCCCTACCACCTATTTTCTAAAGGTGGCCACCACGCACTTTAGTAGATTAAATCCTGTTTAATTGAGAGAGGCTAGTGGGTCTGTAAGGCATTATCAGAACTGCATGCATCCCTTTATCTGCTGAAGTCATGGGAGTGCAATCACAGCTCTCCTACAGATACTCCCCACTCCGTCGTGGCCGTAGACCTAGTTCTCTATAAAAGCCCCATGGTCTTTCCATAAGTGTGTGCTCTGCTGTTTGCAAAGGGTGGGTGCTGCCTCCTAACCGATGGAGCGATGAGCGAGGGACAGCAAGCTACAGACGGGTGGCAGAACGTGTCTGCTTCACACACYGTGCGAGTCTGCAGGGAAGACAGCTACTGAGTCGGGCTTTATCCGCTCGCTGCTTCCCTCAGGAAAGATCCTTGCATCGTTTTCCACAGTCGCTTCACTGCGTGGAACGTATCTGTTGGGTTTTGTGTCAGACAAAATGAGTTAAGCAGAAATCTGAGTCATGAAATTGGACTCTTCGGAGAACAAGCTTCCCAGCAAAAGAGACTTCTCTGTCTCGTGGTCTGATTAACACTCATGATTCTATGCCATTAATAATGGCATAATATAAATTATCTAGCTATACTGGATGTTACCATTGCCTCATGGGCACACTTGCAGTGCCGCTAGTATGTGCCAGTGAGAAAAGACATGCCTAGCCTGGCCATCCTGSGTGGACCGTGGGTGTATGGAGAATTTGACTTCATAAGGACATGGCAAATTCCTTCTTCAGCCYCCCTGCCACTGGAAGATCTGCCTAGTGTATCCAGGAGGCAACGCAGGGAGATTTTCCTGAGCCCAAGTCACCAGACATCTGCTGGAGGACTAAAGGGAAGAGAATTTCTGCAAGTAACTCATGATGACAGATGAGACTGTAGGATCACCATGATGGGAGCTGGGTGGGCAGCTGTGTCCCAGGCAGCAGCATGAGCTTTGGAACAGCCCTTGATGCCTTGTGAGCTCACACTGGTGGGRTATCTGCCCCACGTCACCACTATCCATGTCCCATCCTCACTGCTTGCTGGAGGAGCTGGTGCCTGGAGAAGCACCTAGCAGAGCTGGACACCCAGGCTGCCCRTTAGTGACCTGGGCTGCACGTCCAAATCTCTGCAAAGATGCTGGCTTCATACTGGGGCTCAGAAAGCTCTCGTACCTGGTGGCATACCCCCTCCAAAAGTCCTCTTCAGTTCACTCACTCTCTAACATACAGCTGTAGGCCACGTGGCATGGATGGAATAAATATATGACATGATGAGGAACTGGAGTTCTTATGTGTAATCTACTGACAGAGAGTGCAGGCAAATCACAGGGGGTTGTGTAGGGTTTTTGAGAAAATAAGCTTAGCTTAAAAAAGAGTCCTCTTTTTTTTTAAAAAAAAAAAAGCATCAGGAAGTGAGCTGTGTACAGCAGTTACAAAATGGAAATGGATTAGCAGCTTTTAAGGGAAAATCTGCTGTGTCTGCAAAATCTGTGGAAAAAATAGAAAAGAACAGACAGCGCAAACTGAAGGACAGGTGGAAGATATTACTTTCCTTTTCTGGTAGTGTGCCAATCTGCAATTACTAGATATTAGCAAGGTGAAAGGTGTGCATTACAATGACAAAAGAGTCATAAAGCCCAATTTCAACCAGTATCTTTAAACTTTGCTTCGGATGTGATGTAATCTCATAGCAGGTCTCTGTTTATGTGTAAGGGAGTGGCTTAACCCACTTGGTAATCTCAGACTAGCTCGCCCTGCTTACCATGGTGGAGGTGGAGGGCCTCTTCTTTTTGGCACTTCAGGCTCTGCTGCCTTGCACAGGCAACCAGGCTGCCCCTTAGCTCTTCCTTGTTGCCAGACTGTGTCGGACTGAGCTGTGGGCAACCCTGTAGCCAGGCAAAAAGCCTTCCATGGGAATCACTTACCAATGGAGAAGCTTGTTTGGTACAGAAAAATGGAGGGGGTTATGATAATAACAACAAAAATGGAGAAAGAGTAGGGCAAAAGTCTGTCCAGAAAGACCTGGTTTCTTCTCAAGACCATTTGGGAAGAGATGTTTCTAAAACGCCTTTGGGCTTAGCACTGTCTTTCACTCAGGACTGCAGTGCAACTTGTGCTTTTWAATCCCTCCTTTTAGTCCATTTAATTGTGATCCTTCATCTTCCTCAGCCTCAGGCTGAATGACCACATAGGGTAACCATTCAGGATCCCATTCAGGATCCTGAATTTGAGATACAGTAGGAATTTGGGATGATCCTTTTTTTTTTTTTCTTTTTTTCTTTCTCTTTTTCTTTCTTTTTTTTTTCTTTTTTCTTTCTTTTATTCAGGATCCCATTCAGGATCCTGAATTTGAGATACAGTAGGAATTTGGGATGATGGGATGATCCTTTTTTTTCTTTCTTTTTTTCTTTCTTTTTTTTCCCCAGAGACTTACTCTCCTGTCTGTTCTGCTGTTCCCACTTCTTTCTTTATTTCTTTTCGATTAACTCTATGCATTAATCATGCAGACTCTTTTTTCTTTCTTTTTTTCTTTCTTTTTTTTCCCCAGAGACTTACTCTCCTGTCTGTTCTGCTGTTCCCACTTCTTTCTTTATTTCTTTTCGATTAACTCTATGCATTAATCATGCAGACTGTCTGGATTATAAAAAGCAATAAGTGGGGAGACCATAAGGCTGAGTTTCCAATGGGCTCTAACCTGCTGCAGATTCTCTCATGTTTAATAAAAGATGAGGATTTGTTATCCTCTTCTTAATGCCATATTAATGGTGCTTCTTTTTTGTTTTTACTCACTACCCTGTTTCATGCAATTGTAGGAATTACAGAACTCTTTGATAAAGAAGAAATAAACTTGATCCAAATCCTATTGAGGGTGTGGAAAGAGAGGAGGAGGACAGGCAACCACCAAAGCATGCTCAGAGCATGATAATGTAATCCTTATTTCCTGAGGATAGTAGTCCAAAATGTATCACAGATAACTTTCTCCTCCTCCACAATGTTCTAAAATAATTTTTAGTGAGTTGAAATAAAATGTCAAAAATCAATTTTGTTGAAGGGAAGCATTTCAATGAATCCAAAACAAAAGTGATTTGGAACATACTTCTGGAGAAATTCAGAACATCGTGGCCTCCTGTTCTTAAGCAAAATAAAAATAAGTAATTTTAAAAAGACTCTCCAAAACCCTGCAGCCCTTTATGGAAAAAGAAGTTACTTTTTTCCTTTTTTGTTCTTCTCGTTGCTACTAGCAAGGGCATCAACGAATAGGATTTTTGCTAGCAAGGTGTGCATTAAATATGTCAGTTTACGAGGTCTGTGTTTTCACTTGCTGTAATAAAGCAACAGCAGCTGCTGCAAGTTCACAACATCTGAATAGAGGCAGGTCTAGCAGATGATTTTTTCTTTTCCCACAATCTCAAACCACTTGACTAATTTCTTTTCCCCTGGCCAAGATTCAAAGAAAGCACTTAGATGAAAAGCAAGGAAATAYAGAACCTTTAGTTTATATAAATAAAGTAATTAAATCTTTTACTTTTTTTTTCAATTTTAATTCTGATTATAATGACAAACACTTCAGCAGTTCCTGTTCAGCCATGTTTTAAATGCAAAATCATTCTGGGTGTTGCTCTTTTGAGCTAATAATGCAATTCTGCTGTTAGGCAAGAAAAGTTCTCCAGCTTTCCCAAGTAGTGGATATGCTGGAGTTTGTTACTTTTTTTTTTTTTTTTTTTTTCATTTCCCCTTTTGGACTCCAATCTAAACTTATTAAAAACTGTAAATTGCACGAGCTTCAATATGCAGAATGTTTGTCATGCATGTTCTCCATTCTTTTTTTGATAGTATCAATGTTTCACCCAAATTTCAGAACAAAACAAATAGTGAGATATTGAATATCTCCAGAAGCTGGAGTTTTTTTTTTTTTTTTTTNTTTTTTTTTTTTTTTTTTTTTTTTCATTTCCCCTTTTGGACTCCAATCTAAACTTATTAAAAATGAGAATTATATACTTTTGGGAAATCCAAAGGTACTGAAAGACAGCAAACATTTTGCCTTGGGAGGAAAAAAGCTTTCGAAAATTGTTTCACACAAGCCAAAAAGCAGAGTAAAATAGAATAATAAAACAAAACAAAACAAAACAAAACAAAACAAAACAAAACAAAATAAAATAAAATAAAATAAAATAATAAAAACAATCAAAATGTTCTGTTCCCCTCTCATGGCTTCCACACAGCTTTTAAGGCTTGACACATGGGGACCAGATAGGGAGCTGAATGTCCGGGACCTCCTGTCCGGGGCAGCTGCGAGGTGAGGTTTGCAGGCTCCCGAAGCATCACTTCAGTGACACGAAGGCTCCCAGAGTTTTGTTGGACTCCTTTTTCCATGGCACGAGCCCGGTGGTTTCTTATTCCAAACGAGTGCCTATGGCAAGGCCGACTTGGAATCTGACCCAAATGCTGCACTAATCCTGTGAGCGCTGGAAGCCAAGGGAACAGCGCTGCCTAGCAGATGTGCACTCAGGATACCTTGATTTGTTGGAATCTTGCATTTTTTTAATTATTTTTATAATAGATATACTTTGGAGAAACATCGCATTTCTCAGAAATGGAATTTTCCAGTAGAAAGCTGTTCCGTTGGAAAATCCCCAATCAGACTGACTTCCAGTGTCTTTCCCAGGCACGCTCATCCTTCAAGGCTGGGGTTTTTAGGAACAAATGGGATGTAAATGCGGTCGATCTGGAGGAGGCAGTGGGTTTCTTTACTTAACCAGCTGGAGGTTGCTGGTGCTGGGTGCTGCTCCACCGTGCACGGTGATAACGTCTGGAATATTATACAGGTTTAGCCACATTTTTGTGAGCTATTATTAATGCTGACTTGCAGCATACGCCTTTGGAAGCAGTACAGTCAACGCATACCTGCTTACATTGGGAAACTGAAAAGCCTCAAATTTCCTCTTGGCTGGTTCCTTCCTCCTACGCCCAGCTCCATCTGGGATATTTGAAGCAGAATTTGACACGGAGTCATTTTCTATTGTTGGGAGAAGGCTCATGACAAAGCCCACAGCCCCTGGTGTGAATGCCCTGGAAGGGCACACAGCAGGTAAATTTGGAGATTGCTCCTACTTGGATGGTTTGGAAATGTGTCATCCCCAACTCTCGCCTTCATTGAAAAGATGTTTAAACATCAGACTTAAAATCAGAATCATAGGAAAGGGTATGAGGGACTGGTGGACTCGCATCAATAATGACTGATGGACTCAGTCTGAGCTCATTTTAGGCTCAAAGAGTCATTTGGAGTTTAAAACAGCCATGGAATAGCTCGCTAGGGAACTGTAGGCCACTCTTGCACAGAAAAACCTGCGGGATTTATCAGCAGACTACCAGTGATTTCAGTGATGTGACCAATAATCAAGGTAATTTTTGTCTAAGGTCTTCTTAATTTCATGTTCTCAGTTTTGTGGGTAGGAAAGAAGCTTTTTGAGTAAGTGCTTATAGCCTGAGTTCTGCTTTAGTGGTATAACCCAGCAGGAAGAATTGGACTTCAGTCTAGATTCTATTTAAGATGCTTCTGTTTTAAAGCTCATAAATGAACTGCTTTGCGTCTATTTTTGTACCAAAGATATCGTAATTTTCAGCCTCAATAATTAAGTGGTGCTGTGAGTATTACATCCTTAAAAGATAAATTTTCTACTATCCCCTTGGAGATGTTTCTTCTTAAACCACCAGGTATTTAAAGTCACTTTCCTGTCTGAGACAGATTCACTTTGGAACAATACCTGCATAATTAAATTCTTTTTTTGATTTTTTTAATTTTTATTTTTCATAATTCTCAATATTGATGAAGACTCACTAGGATGCTGAAGTTCAACTATTTGATTATCCTTGAAGAGGAGCAATAGCATCTCCAATAGATTCTCTCCATTACAATTATAATACTTACAGTAACCAACCTACTCCTCCCAGCAAAGAACTTCATTACCCAAGGTTAATTGGACATAGAAACCTGCAAAAGCCAAAGAAAACCCCTCAGAGTGAAGGTTACTAACTTCTTTTCCCCGTTCCTTCCCTAGTGGCTTTGCCATTGAGGTTGTCTTTCACCATTTTGCACACAGTGAATCAATGAAAATCAATCAATCAATCAGTGGGCTTCCATAAAACTTTCCTGGGTTATGTCAGCTGGACTTCTAATCTCTGCTGTGGTTTTACCTTTGGAAAGGTTGGCAATGGGTGTGGTTGTCAACAAACCAGTCTTGGATTCATCATGTAAATAAATATATATTTTGTTATCAGGAAAAAGCAGGTATTCTCTTAAAGTCACTCTTTTACTTCATGTAAGGTCATCCTGAGGATGATGACATATAGACAAGATAAAAGGTGAGCTGTCTTCTTCAGCAACTACCCTGTCACAGGAAGGCATTCCAGCTGCTTTCAGATACTTATGACCTCCAGAAGCATGCTTTAATTTATTTTTCTTAATGTGATTTTGTAATCCACCTGAGTGATTGCAGTGAATATATATCTATATATATTTTACCATTGCTTTAGTGCTTTTATATTGTTACACATATCAGCATGTTAGCAAAAGTTGTGCATGGAAAATGAAATTATGACTGAAATCCTGCCCTCCAAAAGTGTGGAGTCTTGTAATTGTGGAATAGAGTATGTTTTTGGAGGGTGCTCTCTGCCTTGCCTTGATGGAAAGCTGAAGATACTCAGCACCAAGGCACTTTAGTAAAAACGTAAAGCCCTTGAATCTAAGCTGTGCCCTGCTCCCACGAGTCCATATATTGTGGTGAGGAGATATGAGACCCTGTCCTTTGACCACCAATATCAAAGCAGACAGCATTAGAACCTTACAGGTTTGGTGAACCTGTGTACACGATGCTCTCTCRTAGATTTCCCCTTCAGCTGAGCATGTGGATCACTGAGGTTCAGGAAAATACAGGGAAAAAGCAGGRTGAAGGACAGGACGTGGTGATGACATCTTACTTGGAGCATGCAGCCCCTAAAGGCCATGACATTATCCCGTTGTTTCTGCCTAAACTTCAACACCCTCAGCTCACGCAGCTCCCCGTGACTCACAGCTTATTCATCCTGGGAGGCATCATGCATTGGATACTGACTTCAGTTCTATTTTGGACAGTGTTACTATCAGCCTTTCAGCTTTCTACACAGCTGCGTGCAGATGAGGAGACACTCAGGCGCTTTGGTGTTGTGCACGGGCACGGAGCAGCCTKCAGAGAAGTCCCCAAGCCCAAGCTTGGTGGTGAGACACCAAGGTGGCCCAGCTGCTGGGACAGGGCATCACATTCAGCTTCTCCACAGCTGCTGCTGCYGCTAAGCTGGGCCTCAGTCAGCTGGGGGAGATTATTGAGCAGGGGAGGGTCTTCAGGTTTATCTGCTGAGAGCCTTGTTGCTCACTTGCTAGTGGTTCATCATTGTGTTTGATTACCTGCAATGTGATTTGTGGGGCTACATTTTGGGTAATAAAAACAGAGCTTYGGGGAAGGTGTGACTGGTTGGGCTTGTGTATGCCATATAGTGGCATACATCTCAGACCACTTAGACMTTCTGCAAGGTGAGTTTAAACCACTGACACTCCAGGTAGGGCAGTTTTTCCATTTCCAGGAAAAAATGTGGGTAAATACAGACCCAGAGTTTTCTTCTGCACAAACAGCCACTTTTTAGAATGTCAGTTTAAAACAATACTAGTAAGAGCATAAGCAGGYCTAAAATGAATTTAACTATCCTTTGCTTTCCCTCTTCTCCCCTGTCAGACTTGGAACAATTTTTTTTTTTTTTTTGACTGGGATAGCTTTTCCTAGGTTATTTTTTCCACGCTGTAATGCTCTTTCATTCATTAATTTTCTTGAAGAATGGRATGTTTGCTTCCTTCCTGCATTTGGCATCTATTAATGAAGCACAAGCAAACGTTAACTGAATTCTCAAAGATGTGTATTTGTTCTGGCCCTCCTTTTTTTTCTAATTAAGGCTCAAAACAGCAAAGAGCATGCAAGGAAAATTTTATTCCTGTGCTGGAAGGGAATGCAAGATTTGGCACCAAACAAATGTTAATGTCAAAGCTCTTTGTGGCCAGAAATAGGAGTGTGTAATGACTGTTATCTCAGCAACAACAATTGGCAGAGCTGAAAATCAAACTTGAGTCTAAAATCCAGAAGTCAGCAGGGTGGCAACCTTTAAACTGCTCACATTTTGGAAGCTGGTCTTAGCCCGTATAAACACACTTTATATGCCCTGGTGTTTGGGGAGGGATGAAAACCAGTGTATAGGAAAGGGGTTAAGAAGAAATGTGAGAGACTCCTGGGGCTCAGGGGAACTTGAAAGATTCATGCTGGAATAAATAAAAGTGTAGCTGGTGGGAGATATAGAAAGCGCTCATATACCATCCCAGATGTCCATAAATATTTATTTAGATGTTGAAGTAAGAAACAAAACTCTAGCTTCACTAAAGTCATTGACAAAATTCAACAGTCACTTCAGTAATCATTCTGAGTCAATGCCTTACATTTTTCAGAAATGCCTATTTTCTGCATTATGCTTCCTAWTTTTTTTCACTGACACTCTTACAAAATTACCTCATAAGCTTGAAGATAAGCAGATGTGGAAGCTGGAGATCAAAGAACATTTGAAGCATCCTATGTGAGAAATGACTTTGAGATTTAGAATTGAAATATGATTCCCTCAAGGATGGAGAATACCAAACAGCAAGGCATACTTGCTTCTTTCTTCTGCTCCATGAGAAGGAGCCCCTGCTCTTTCTAATGAGGGCTGCTGGAGTGTTGAGGGTTTATTTTCCTCCAATCTGACTTATGTYGAGGTAGGACTTGACCCCAGATCTCTAAGTGCTCTAAAAATTTGCCCAGGCATCTACAGGGTCTAGTCTGGCGTCTTTACTTTTTCTTGTACAAGTTAACCCTCCTTGGGGCTAATGTTTATTCATCTAGTTGGAAAGGACAGGGTGGAAATAAGAAGTCTGCAGCTGTGGGAGAGTGACAGCAGCAATCCCAGAGCTGCAGGGGAGGTAAACCTGTGCTAGCAGCAAGAACAGTAGCCTTGTCAGCCTTGGGATTGTATGACAGAAGTGGAATTGGGTCCAAACAACAGTGATGCTTAATGTAACTGGTGACCAGGTCTTGTTTCCTGGAGTGTGTGTGAGGACACTAGAGAGAGAGACAGAGCTCTCCTGGGTGTAACATCATACATCATGCACATCATACAGGCATACATCATGTCTGCATGTGTGTAAATGCAGAGCTATCATTGAGTTTGTGATATCAACAGAGTCTCTCCACCATGCAGGACAACCCAGAACTGCTATCTGAGCTGCAGCACTGAAGAAATTAGACCAGTTTATCACAGTGGCTGGAAAACCTCCATCAAGAGCTTTGAGCACTTGGGAGAATTCCAGCAAGCTGCACCCTGCAAAGGTGGGGAGGGTAACAGCAGCATTGCTCATGTCCAAAGAGTGGTGAAACCTGGGATGAGCTCCCTGTGATTTGCAGCTAGGGATGTACGTGTAATTGAAGTCAGTGCAAGAGAAAGGCAGCCTGACACAGTGACACACTGCCCATTGGCCTCCTATTCGTCTCTGTGCTCTTAACTCCTTTCCCTGCTCTTAATCCCTCTTCTCTCCTCCATATTCACTGTTGAGCTCTGCTTGATGCTGAGCAGCTGGCTCTCTTCAACAGTTTAGTACATGATACATTACAGGKTTGTCCTCATCTTAATTTAGATTARTTTTTCTGTGTAGGGAGTATAATTTGATTTACATTTTAAAGCTCAAGCTTATATATAAAAGTGCATCAGCATAACAAAGATAGGTAACAAAAAGCTAGAGAGTGTTTGGGAGCATCCTTGGGAAATGGTGAGCTAATTCCCATGCTAAAAGACAAAAGCTCTTGAAGATAACCACTAAAGATGGAACTATTCAGGAGAGCCATTGTAATATGCTTTTTAAGGGGAGTTTTGGAGGAGAAGAAAACCAGAGCTGTTGTATGAGATCCTGAGATATRGGATTTGCCTTTGATTTTTGACTGCTCTAGCTCTTGGCATGCTCAGTTTAAAATCCTATGAGCTGCATGGTCACAAGCAAGAGCAAACCTGGCATGGTCTAACACAGCTAAAGCTGGGAGCTTCTTTGTCCTTACAGCAGAAGTCTTTTAGTGTCAAAACAAACAGCTCCAACTGAAAAAGTCTTCACTTCCAGCAGGTGTGAATGACGATGACCATGTCGTAGCTGGGTGTAAGGAGCTCCTGGCCTGTGACTAAGGCTCATGGGCAGCGCAGTAAAGCAGGCAGCAGCAGGGATCTGCTCCAGACACAGAGCCATGGAAAGAGTGGGACAAGGCTCAGAGTCCCGTGCATCCTGCCTCACTCCTGAGTGTTGCTTGGGTCCTTCAAGATTGGAGAGCTTGGCAGCAAATGGGAATTATAGCCCTTCAGGCTATAAATCTTGATCTTCACAGGATCTCTTTTCTTCAGAAAAAAAGTCATCAGGACCTGSTGCTTCTTCGATTTAAAAGATATGAATAGGGCAAGGGGAACCACTGTCGTGTTTCACAGAAGGTGCAAGGCTGTGTAGATGCCACCCAGTAAGAGTAGAGGAACATGCTCGGGATTTTTTTTTTCTTTTTCTTTTTTCTTTTTTTCTTTTTAAGATTCTTTTCCACAACTCCTTTGCGAGGGAGGGCCTTGACTAAGCAGCAGGACCCTGGATATTTAGACAGCAGAGGGCGGCAAAGGACCCGGAAAAACATGCGAGTGAGTTCTCACTGAAACAGCAAAGGGGTAAAATAGCATTACAATGTGTAATTGTAAACTAGGAGATAAGTGCATCATCCTCTAAAAGACAGCATAGGAGTCAGTTTAGTTTTTTTCTCAGGTTAAATTTTATTTATGTTTTCTGCTSTTATTCCCTTCTTACCAAAAAGAGAAAGTTTGCAGAAGAAGGGGAGAGGACAGAAATAAAAATTGCAGCAAAGTTTCTGGAGCCTTACGCACTGAAGCTCTAGGGCTCTGGATGATTATTTTTCTAGAGCTCTTTTAGAGCCTGACTGTTCGGTACCTGGCTTTCTGGAGTGCTGCTGAGAACTTCTCATCAGTTTAATAGATTCAGCTCTCGTGGCTGACTCAGCTCCAATTTGTCTTTTTTTTTTTTGACAAAGTATTTTGCTTGTTTAAACCGCCTTTAAAAGTAGGTACATTGATGTGAAAGGTATATAAGGGTGATGTTTCCTTCAGGCTTGTCACCATAGTTGTTCCTGACTCGCCCCATAGCTGGCTAATTGCGACAAAGCAATGCCCACATGCCAAGCTACTCAGAAAAATCTGCTGTTGTTCACACCCTCACTTCAGTTCAAGTGTTGACTTTATTCAGCAGATACTTCCTTTTGAGATCAAAACAAGCTTGCACTGTTCTTCGTTTCTGTTGCCATCACGAAGAGAGCTGGGCTGAGGGGGAACTAGATCCTGTTCTTAATCATCAAGCAGTGACAAGTTGCTTGCAATTGGGGATCGAATCCTTATGGAGCAGGAAAACATAGAATATATCTTCTGTTTGGAAAGACACTACGCACCTTGCTTGTTTATGTTATATTAATGTGGTTCCAAGACTAAGTACAGTATGGTTTGGTCACTGTCACTCTCTCAAAACACCATTTCTCACTCCAAATCTCCTCCTCTTCAATTGTACGCTCTAGAATACAGTATAAATCTGTAGTCTTTGCCACTAGCTTGCACAGTGTACCCTTGTGCCAGGAAGTCACTAGTGAGCAATTACTATGACCCTTCTGACTCCGTTACGCCTCTCTCAGGTATACAGATAATTAGTTTTCAGTATACTAGCTGTCAATTAAAATAAAAATTCATCATTACATCATGAAAAAAGATACATTTCCCCTGGAGAGAGAGGAAAAAAATCTGCTCATCCTATGATCTGCTGGTTAAGTATAGCTATGGCAGTGATTTTTAGAAAACTGGTATCTCTTTTACCCACACACAAAGTCCATTTTCCCCATCTTTGGGGAAAGATGGGGAAAATATGGACTGACACAAACATAAGATCCAGGAATCCAAAGGGTATTCGGCTACAAATGGTCAGTGGCTTTCTAGGCTCTAACTCCTTCAACAACATTTAGGGCAAATTGCGATTTGTTGATTAAACTCACCTTTTTTTCTTGAACCTTTGTGTGTTTTTGGTGCTGTCCTAGATGTCATGCTATATTTGCCAGCATGGTTCTTAGTCTTTCCTTCCTTTTTAAAAATTACCATACATTCCTGATATTTTTGCTGTATATACTTGCAGTATTTTTCCCTCTGTTTTCAAGAATACTGAGAAGGTARGAGGCAAGTTTTCTGAATAATCTGCTATCACTTGATCAGGTGAATTTCTAAGCTTCTTCCTGAGCCATTTTCTAGCTATTAATTGAAGGAGAACACACCTAACCTGTCACCAAATATATTAACATAATAAGAAATTCAAGTGTCACTGGTRCCGGTAGACACAATGCTGTCATTATGCACAGATATTGTATCTTCAATTTTCAAAATTGAAATTCAAATTTCAAAATTTACATTGGTGAAGTAAAATAAAACCACCAAAACCACCTCTCTTGCTGGTGGCAAACAAGAGCTGATGGGAAGAGAGCCTTAGGTCTAGGAGTGGATAACTGGCCCTTTAAAGGACTGCTCCTTAGATTAGATTTTTCAATATAGAGCACTGTAATAGACAGTAGAAATGGGGCAAATGACTTTCATATAGTTTTACTTTAATTTCTTGGCATTACTGAGAGGTCTTTAAACTGGGACAGAGTCAGACAAAATATATCTCTCCTCTGAGATAGCTAATTATAGTAATTTAAGAGATTTGTTTTTAACCTCTTTTCTTACCACTCAGCCTTCTTTAAACATAATCTATTTTCTTATTCTCAAATGTCTGGCAATGTTAGAACTCTTCTACTTCCATATATGCCAAAAAACTATGATGCAGTTTCATGAGGGAATTTTTTTTTTTTTTGTTGGTTACACTACCCCATGTTATGCCTATATATTATATCAGTTTTTTTCAGCAGAAAAACCCTGAAACTAAGTTTGAAATCCTGTTCATCTATGGTTCTAATGGTCTTTTTCTCTTCTTGACCTTTTTTATGTAATGACGTACTTGTGTAAATGCTAAACCAGAAATATAATAGGCAAGCAGGATTACTTTGGGCAGCTAGAGCTTTTTCACCTGTGTTTTRGAGCAAGCTATTAATCTCAATCTCAGCCTTCTTGGCATCCCTCAGAAACTGGCAACTCATTCTGTCGTCTATTTTAAGAAGGATTTTGTACTGTCACAAAACACTAAAGCCTTGTTTTCTAGAGATGCAGAGATACATCATGGAAAGCTTTATTTATTTATTTATTTATTTATTTTCTCCACTCTCATTTGGATGGACTAGACTGTTTGAGCTGGCACTGAAGTTGTTTCATCATGTTGCTCCTTTTAAAATTGTCACCAGAAGTGACTGAATTGTCACCAGAAGTGACTGACTGACAGTGGTTTCTGATGCTCAGAGCCCTGATACCATTTGCTAAGCTTATATCCTTCTACCATCTCCTGCAATCCATTCTGAAGGAGTGGCTTTAAAATGTTGAAAGAACATGTCCTGCAGTAAATTCCTTACATAATTGAATTGACTGTGGTTTTTGCTTCCTGTATTTTATTTCTTATCCTGTGATGTGAGTTACAGAGCAGTTTTGCCTGATTAAAAAGAAACATTTAAGATGCCGAGTGCAATTTTTAGTAGAAATATAAGCATAAGGGAGCCGGGGGTGGGGGTTGTGGAAAAGAGGGATCATTAATGCATTGGTTAAACTAGACTTTCAGGTTATTGGTGTTTTTACCAGCACAGGAATATGGTTTAACTTTCTGCATATGAATAGCTCTCTTTAGCTTCAATGGGACTATTTACAAGCACAGAATGAAGTACATGAGCATGTGCAGTTTAGAGTCCCTAAGTACATCATGTGCCTTTTTAATACCCATTTTAATACCAAGATATTAGTTCTGTCACCAGGGGATGACTTACTCCTTTCTGCTATTAGATTAGAAATAAATAACAACAAAATGTAAAAGTGACTAAAATTGTTATTGATTCCTGCTGCACAAAGTCTGCCTGGCTGCAAGATTTCATGAAAATCAATCTTTGTGCCATATTGTGCTTTATGTCCTTGGCAGAGTATTATTTTCAGCAGTAAGTTATTGCATTGGAACAAATTCTATTTGGCACACAATACACAAATATTTCCAAAGAATCCAGTTTTATATGAAAATGATATTACATGTTTTACTCTAGTGTTTAAAGAAATTAGGTATGTCAATGCTTTCAAATAACTTTTTAGAAATCTTTAGCAGGTTCCTTAAACCCTTAAAAATTACAGAGTGTTAAGTATTGTGTCTCCAATCTTTTCATCTAAGTGCTTTTGGATGTGATATGTCATAGTACTGTAATCACTGTTTGTTATTGAGTGTATCTACCCAGCTTTTATATCAATTTTGATCATGTAGAGGTAATTACTGCAGCTTTCTATATGTAATCATAGAATCATAACTCTTACTGATACCGAGGTCAAGCTGAGAGGCCTGTAGTTCTACCTCATCTGGGACCTTCCYGATTGACCAGGACTCCTGACAGATGATAGAAAGCAGCTTTTCTTGGCTTAGTTTACACAAAAAAAAGCAAATTATAGAATACTTGGGCTTTGCATTTGGATGCCAGATAGCAGCATCATAGCATAACCTGTGCCTTTATTATAGACTCTTTAAACTGCTAAAAGAATGAAAGAGACMACAGAAACTGTATGGCTTCTGGAGATAGACTGCAGAATATWACTTGGTTCTGATTTCCATCTACAGGCTTTACACCTTCAGGCTGGAGGAATAAGTAGCAGTGGCTCTGCCCTGGCATGTTATGTCCAAAACAATTCCTTCTGTTAGGCAGGGCGCTCGGCTCTGTGATCCRTGATCATAACAGCACATCAGGGGACAGGCCTGTCCTAGTTTCCAAGCATGGCCTAGGCACACCTGGCATGTGGCTGCTGCACTGCCCTGGCTTGCTCTTCTAGCCAGGTACCACAGTGCAGAGGCCCATGCTGCTGCCACAAGCAGATGTGGTAGAGGCTCAAATCAAYGTCTTGTATGACATCAAGGGATTGGGATTAGAGGGAGTTGGAGTAAGTATTATAATAGGCAACTTTGGAGYCCCAAAGAAATCTTGAGTTCTTGCTCAAAACATTGTCTGGCCACAGCTAATCCACATAGAAAGTCCTTTTCTTGAGCGTAGTAGATTTGTTTGCATAAGGAATGCTCTCCCAGCAAGACAGCTGGCGAAAGCTACAGAGCAAATTCATCTGCAGAGTCTACACAAAGTCTTCTCAAACTACAAGTAGATGGTCTGCACTTTGAGCACTCTTGCTAGAAAGAGAAACAGCCCTGGAGGCCCAGCTGCTACAAAAACCAAAATAATATYATAAAAGTCATATTGGATGATAGAATAGGAGTATTTAGAATGTGAACACATTGGATTCCATCATCCAATATGATTTTTAGTAAATTCTATCACAAATGTTGAGCTGTCTGAAAGTGTATTATTTGGAAATGACAGCTTTTAAAAACACTGGAATTCCTTTTTTTTTTATAAATACGTCTAATAATAAGAAAGTGTGTGTGAAAAATACATCTTCTATTGTGGCAATTACCCCAGTATGTGAAACAAGCAACGCTAAATTTAATTGCAAGGAGTCTCTGGATAGACCAATAAAATCCATAAAGTCATACACAACTTAGAAACAAAAGGGTGCATAAAACTGTCTGCCATAAGTCCCCATAGATTCCCAGATGCATATGACTTGCTGGAAATGCCTAATTGTTCCTAGAACCAGTCATATAGATAAGCCCAGGGAGATGGTGAGCTCTTCATCATTTGCTTCATGCCTGTTACAGCTCCTCCATTAATTTGAGCTGCGCGTCCAAAATTTCCCACTAAATGTGAGGATGATATTATATATATATATATTTATATATATATATATATATATTCCTTAATCCTAATGCTGGAAAGTCAGCAGCATTGCCAAGAATGAATTTATTGAACATGTTAGCTCAAAGAAGCTCTGTGGTTGTAACAAGTGCCTTATTATTGGCAGGAATAAATTAGCCCACTGCTCACTCTCACACATAGTACTTTAATGCTTATTGACTACTCTGATCTGTGGACACCTTATTTTCCATACATCTTTAAAAGATGAAATTATATACACAAAAGACAGTATAAACAGCAGTGAAGCACAAGTTCAATTCGGGCATAAATCAAATATCTCTTTTAATGGTGCCTGTGGTGCCATTATAAACAACGTAGATGGTGTCGTAGTAACAAGCTTCCAGAGAGTTTATAAGTAGCTAGGGTTAAATTAGGGGCTGAATTAGGTAGGTGAAAATGTGAGCCTGTTGCCTAGGCGGGTTGAGCTCAGGCAGAGGTGGGCAGCCCTCCCTGTTCCTGGGAGCCCCGGCCTGCACCTTCCTCCCTGGCTTACCCGGAGGTGTAGGCCAATTTAGTTGACCCGTAGGCGTGAGGAAGGCTCAGCAGGCTGGGTTCTTAAAGCTGTTCTTTTAAAAGGCAGATGCTTTTTTGTGGGTTTAGTATTGGTAAAGTCTGCCAAACTTTTTGCAGGG
This sequence comes from Nothoprocta perdicaria, assembly GCF_003342845.1. NCBI lineage: Eukaryota > Metazoa > Chordata > Aves > Tinamiformes > Tinamidae > Nothoprocta > Nothoprocta perdicaria. The sequence continues at coordinate 559,886 of NW_020455529.1, read as the reverse complement.
GAAGAAGGCTGTTCTGCATTTAGTTTATTTTGAGAAATAAATCATTGGTTAAATTTGTCCCTGTGGACTTTTGCAGCACAGTGGCTGTGAGGCTTATTCCTCTTCTCTTTCTAGAAGTATGCATAGTAAGTGGTAGGAGAGGGAAAATTGGGAAAAAGGCAGGATAGGTTTCCATTTCTCATTGTCACTTTGAAGTTCCATTTCATTTATTCAAAGATGCCAAGAAAGTCTCTTGAAGAGGCACCCTCTTTTGTGTGCACGCTCTCACGAGCTTCTCRAGGCAATGTGTTCTCTCCCACAAACACTGATGTTTTAGCAGACTATCTGAATTACTTCTTCATTTCAGGMAATTTATGGTCAAAATCAGAAATGACCTTCAGAGAGGGCACTGCCAATGGCAGTAGGAACATTTGCAATATAGTCTCTGGATTTATGTTTCCATAGGACCTTGTAAAGTTCTTCATTTTTTGCCTGAGCTGTTTTGGTGGCCGGGATAGTAGAGGTCATTTTGTTTGTTTTATCCTGCCATGACTTTGCTTTGCCAGACATGTATCTATAAGACACACTGGAATTCTTTAAAACAAATTGTGTCATCTAGTAAAAATGACTTTAAAATCACTGTATCGAAAGCTATTTCTGTTCCTAATTCTTAAAACTGTAATGYGTCTTTGCTATTTTATTTGCCCTCAAAGATTGTTGATCTCATGCTAACAAGCGAGCCTAACTTTACGACTGGAACAACTGAGGAAATACAGTGAAATCAATAATGACATTGTTAAAATAAATATTGTGCARAAAAATAAATGCTACTATTTATGAAGCTGGAAAGGTCACGGGCTATAGAAAATAATGAACGCATTTATCTAAACCACTATATTACAGTTAAACTGAAAGCTCTGTGATCAGTGAGTCATCCCTTTGCAAACATTTCTCTGTTGCAGCAGCTAGAAGAGAAACTACTTGCACAGCCTCTGCCTTGCTGGTTGCAGGACAAATCACCGAGGTGTGACTGCAGGACCCCATTRGGTAGCCCCTGTGTCCCTCTAATTCAAGTGGAGCCTTTTCTCATGACAAAACTATKGCAGTGGGGAACTGTATTTAGAACTGGCTGACTCATTCACCTTATGGCTTTGTTGGAGCCTCTAATGGGTCATGTAACTATATATATTTCATTCATGTTCCCATTATAGTAATGATAATTGTATTGTTCCACTAATTCTCTTAATAAAAGAGCTGTCTGTAAGCAAATAATTCTCCACCATCCCAATTTTTCTGTGATCTGTTCTTYGGCAGTTTTTTGACAGAGCCTAATCTAAAATTTCCAGACTATAGCATACCATATTACAATAGGGTTTAGCATTAGGTATTTGGAGCTACTTGACTCATAAAGAAAGGTGTAGGAGAGAACAGGCAGGAATTGTTTACTTCCGTTGTAGTGAAACAACTGAATTTGTGCTTCCACAAAGCCCCAATAGTCAACTTGCGTTAGCTTAGTTTGTTTCTTTCTGTACTTAAAATGGTCTTTCAATAGCCTTTTTTATCCAAGAAAGAAGTTGTCATTTTTTCCCTCCTTTTCTCCCCCCGCTTTCACATAGACATGAGAATTTAAGATATGTTTCAACAACAAACACATCAGTTTGTACAGAATCTTATCATGCCAGAACATCTCCATGCACAAGCATCAGGAATGAGATCAGCTCTGCTTTGAAAACAGTTTTGTCAGCTATCAGGCTTTACATAGATAATGTTACCAAAGGAAGTGGTGGTGATTATGTCATATTTGTAATTCACAGAGTTATGAAAGTCCCATATGGAGTGGAAGGCAGAAAAGGAAGAACACACGATGGCTCTATACACATGTCTTTTTATAGAAGCAAAATATGATGTAGTTAGTCAAAAGCACCCAAACTGTTCAAATCTGCAAGCTAGCTCCACACAGGAAACGTAGGCAGCTGAGTACTGAGAACTGCAGGTCCTAAAGGAATTTCAAAATCTTCCAAAACGTCCTATTAAAAATAGGTAATTATCTATATGTGATACTCAAAGTCAGCGTGTCCTCCCTCGGCATCACTGAAAAAATGGGAAGGATTCTTCCAGTTTCCATTCTCTGTGGAAAAGGGAGGAATGGGAAATATTAAATATGACACTAATTCAGAGAGCTATGCTTGGAGAATAGATTCCAGCTTCTGTGGATGATCTTAACAGCAACATTTCCTTGTTTTGGGGTGTGTGGATCTGCAAGTTGTGTGTAATCTCAGAGATGATAAGTGTTTCAGAGCATCAGACCGTTTCTCACAAGAGTTGGGGTAGGTGTGAGCAGTGTGTGTCAGGGCAGCTTTTTAGCATGCTTAGAGGGGGACTTGAACTAGTTTTAAACTCCTGATTTATAACCCTTAGTGTTTACATGCCAGCAAATCAGAAAATTCAGAGGGACCTGATTTTGCTAACTTATATTTCTCTAAGTCACTACAGTTGTAGGCCTGAAGATGCCCTTGTTTGCACTAGCAGGACTGTGAAACCCCTGCTTAGGTAATACCTGAAATCGAATTCCAATCTAGAAATGAGGCACATAAATCCTATCTGTGTCTAAGAGCACAGTCCCAGGCAGTGTATCCCAAGCAAAGAGGGATCTGGCACCTCTGGAGCACCCGAGGCTGAGACACGAGACTTAACAGGTATCTGTGTGCTTAGCATTTCCCACTGCTGGCTCCAGTATCTCTCTGCCGAGTCTGTTAACCAAGCACTGCTTGTGCAGGATGTTGACAATTCTCCAGCACAAGGTGAGATGGAAAACTGCTCTAGAAGCAGCCTGGGAGCTGCATGTGGGAGTCTGGATTTTACTCCAGAGCTGGTCCCCTCAAGTTCAATGCTACAACGTCCAGCCCCTAGGTCCTTTGACGTCTACTGCTCTTTGTGCATGTCACAACATATAGGGTGGGCAGGCACATCGCAAATGCACACAATACGTTTGTATGGCAAGAAAGTCTCTTCAGGTGCTTTTTACTKCATAAAAACCTGAAGTAAGAATTGAAAGTTTATTGTTAAATTCAAAACTTTTTCTATTCCCCTCAAAAACAGGGCCTCATTAATATTTCTGCTGTACAGTTTTTTAAAATATCAGGGTGGAAGTCAATTAGTCTAGTCAAGCTGCTGCTTACTGATCCCCAGGCTCCAGACCTAATTCTTTATGTCTTTTCCCCTTAGGTATATTCTAACCCTGTGTGCTACTGGACTGGATCGTACTGAATATGATAGTTCTGAGGCATTTGCACATTTCATTATCTTCTTTTAAGAAGTATATCTAAAGTTTTTTTCCTTCCTTTTTCTTAATTAATTGTGACCTTCAGAACGAATCTGTTCTATTAGTAATCCCCTGAAACATATGGTTTCCTCACAAGCGGGTGGAAAGTGGGTGGGAAGAGGGAGCTTTTTTTTTTTCCTTTTTTTTTTTTTCCTTCCTATTTTCCCGTTAGCTCTGATAACCCAGGCAGAAGGGGATGCTATTTGTCCCATTTATGTAGGATGCCAAATAACACAGCTGCAATAATGTCGTTAATTGGTCTCTATGCCATCTGCTGGAAGGTGCTTTTAGTTTTCACAGTGGTTGCAGCAGCCCTACCAACAATCCAGCAAGAAGAGTTACCCAGCTAAGCACTCAGGGCAGTAACAGTTCACAGAAAACTGGTCCGTGTGGAGGTGTTCAGCTTTTGTTCCTTTAAAGAAAGCATGATTACAACAGATGTGCCTGTAGGAGCCTGATTCAACTGCTCTTGAACGGAATGAATTGATAAATCAAACAGGGGCAGGACACGCTGATCGGTGGCAGCCAAGCTAGGCCTGGCATACGATGAAATGTAACTCATAACTGTAAAGTGTGCCCTTTTTTTCCTCCCCCTTTAGGGAACCCATTAGGTCTCCTCATTGAGGCTTATTGGTTGTCTGCTAAATTGAGAATAGTCTTTCTCGAGGAGGCAAGATAGTGACATAATGTTAAGTTTAAAGACTTTTCTTACAGGGTTTTTACACACTTGTGAATCAAGAACCCCAAAAAGAGAAGACAATCCTTCACTACAGATTAGTGATAATGTACATATAGTATCCCGAATGCCATTACCCACCGTACACTCAAAAGGGTGTAGATGTTGCTAAGTATTTTACTTATTCTGGCTTGCAGTACGGAGTCTGCTCTTAAGCTCTGTGTGCCCGTCCTTCGCTTTAAAGCTAAGTCTGTGCTTCRTTTTAAAGCTGACACGACTAATACAAAATTAAAAGGGATAGCCAGATCCACGGCATTCCCCACCTACATCATGCAAATCAATCAACCAGAATGACAAGAAAAGTGCCCAGCGGCTCCCTGAAGGCCCAATTCCCTATCTTTCAAGCTTCAATTAAAGTAGCTTTCTTCAATGTTCCATCTCAAATTCCAATGATACAGAACTTAAAACGTGCTTCCGTCGCACTTTGGGGAGTGGTGATTTTGAAAGAGACGAAATACATTGGATAGAAAGTTAGCATGGTGCCACCTTGTTTCTCTTGTGCAGCCCTGTTAGCTGTGTGTTAGCTGAGTTCACTCAAACAAGAGGTATTTGAATACATTTTTCATGGTTAATTGTTAAAYGTAAAACGTGCAAATTTTATACAAAGCAAAAATTTATTTGTCATTCCTTTCYGATGAATTTTTCTTTTTTAAATTAAAAAAATATATATCCTGAAGTAGAGAAATACTGTTATGGATGTATAGAAGAAAAATCTGTGAGTAATAGCACTGTCACCTGGCTCTTGGTTATGTAAAGTTATATGACACTACTGGTAAGGAAATTGTAGTGTGATTAATAAGTGGGGGTAAAGAAAAACAAGCCAAAAAATAATTTGAGATATATGCTTCTCAGTGACAAGGAGCCTGATATTCATGTAAATACGTATTCACTATAATAGTGATCAGATAATCAGAGTAGAGATAGAAAAGATCACTTAAGTTTGTACTCCTTGTGTGTGTGTGTGTAGAGAAATTTCCAGCAATATATTTTAATATATAAAGCTCTGCCTAAGTTTAAATGGCTGCCTTGATTAAGCTTTTGCTGTTTCCCTTAGAAATATGTTTTACAGTCCAGTCCAGTTGCATTGCCTAGGACTAAATGAAATACTGCAGGCGTKCCCCCATGGCAGTTTTTCTTCATGTGCTCTTCCATTCTGTTTAACCAATATTTAATGATGCATATTTCATGAATCAGTGCATAACAAGACTTGCTCGATAAAGGCCTGCAAGTAAATGTAGGCACTCTTGCCAATGTCAGCTGCAGTGAATGAAGAGCATAACATCCATGAGAACAGGGCAAGCTGCTTCAGCCAGACAAGTTATTGCTTCGTTGCTGAGCCGTGTTCAGAGATAGTAGTTATGCTCCCAGTCTGGGTTCAGTTAAACCAGCGTTTTGTGACAGCGCAGACATGCCTGAAGTTGCTTAGGTTGTCCTGGAAAGCTTGCTGTTTGTTTATATTTTAAAAAAGATTGAGACTTCAAAATATGTTTCATAAGTTTGAGAAAAGGACAGTGGTTAGAGCTTTAATGTCTCTGCAACCCAAAAGAAGCGTAATTTGTGCAAATGTATCTATAAGGCAGAGGTGACCATAAGGCATAACATTCAAATTGCCTGACATTTTCCTTTTAAAACTCTAGTTTCAGCTAGAACGCTGACAGAGTTTAATTCTTTTGGAAGAAGTTTCCCATCATGAGCTCCTGTCTCAGGCTCAATGAAGTTTAAGCAAGAATAATACAGCATTTMCCAGAAGAAAAAACAAATAGGAAGAAAAATCATGCTATATAAAACCAACAAAATCCCTCTTCACAGGTGTTTGTCAAGAAATGTCGATCATGTCCATGATTCTGACAACAAGTCTTTTGCTTACCTGGAAGAAATCCTCTTTAAATTTGGCTGATTAGCATCTGAAAATCTGTGTGTATGTGTATATGGCTTGCAGAATTTGGCAACATGAGTCTAAAATATTATGCCTCCACAGATGACATAAATTACAGACATGGATGGATTGGTAACAGCCTCAGAATTTCCTTTGGTGCACTTTCCTGTGTTGCCTGGGATGCAGGATATTTGCTTAAACTACATTCAAACATGCAGTGAAAGAGGTTTCATCATTTGCCTTYGTTTTGTGCCCATCCCTAATCTGCCCAGATCCTTCACCTTTTCTCATTAGCCATGTTTTTAAATTTCTGATTTTCATTTTTTTTTTATTCTCAGTTGTCCAAAACTCGATGCTTAACGGAACAGAATTGTTTTACATATCTCTTAAAATAGATCTGTGCTTTACCTCCACCTAGATCACAGAGCCAGAGCCCAGCTTCTTCCTGCTCTTGTTTCTCTGGCTACTAAAGCCAAGAATAGAGAGCCAATCTAAGCTGTGGAATCAGGCTGTGGTTTCATGAACTCTCCAAGGAGCAGCACAAGCCAGCTACGTGGCTGAAATAAGTAGCCCTCTCTTCTCCCTCAGTTTCCTATAGTGCTACACTCCTATCACGCAAGCATCAGTGCAACCACGTGGTGAACCCAATTGGAGACCTTATCTAAATTAAAAATAATATTATCCACATTTTTTCCTCTTAGTTGTTTTTAATCAGCATCAGTTCTCTGACCCTGTTCATTAAGTAGCTGCACAAGCTGCTGTCAGATATCTCAACTGTGGCCACAGTGCTCCTGATGCTGAGCAAGTCACTTGGGTAGAACCTCCTTCCTCTGGTCAGCAAAGGAACGTTTTATCCTTTCTCGGTAAACTGAGCTGAGATTCAGGTTCTGACTTTTTTAATATATAAAGAAGTACTCAGAGACGTGAACAAACAAATGGGAACTGGGTCCTAGAAGTCTTCATCTGGGTACTAAACAGACTGAGAGTAGCCATCCTGTTTGTATGTGTTCACATATACAATGATGATAGCTGTTGACTTATGCAATAAACGGTGAATCATTCTGCAAAAATAGCCTGTTCTTGTAATTAAAGAATAATATTGTCTCTGCCACAAAAGGTGAAATTAACAGAGACAATTTTTATTCTATTTTTTATTTTAATTTCAGGTGGTTATTTTCATAGAATTGTGTGATAGGAAAACAAATCCCTGGTAATGAATTTACACTCATCTAACAGCACATTTTTAACTAAAAGATGATGCGTAAGAGCATTCACATGCAAATGTGTTTTTGAAGCACAGCTGTTTTGTTGTAAGGAGAGATAAAATCATGTTTGTTCAGAGATTTTCTGTTAGAAATCCACACAAGCTCCTATGGTAGGCTGTGAGCAGAAGCTATAGCTATTACATTTCTTCTYGTCTTCCCTGCTCTTAACTTATATGCAATGCTCTGCCTTTCCGTACAGCTGAGAACTTTGGAGAAGTACTTTAGGGGAACAGAATTAAAGAGGTGTAAGTAATGGCACCTGGTAAAGAACCTGTGCTTTGTTCCCGTTAAATCTGCYGCTCCCAAACAATGGGGCAGGGGTTCCTCTTCTTCACTGGTAACAACAAAAGCGCTTGATGGAACAGACAGTAGTTTTAACACATAGAAAGTTGTAATTATGTATTTTCTTTCAGTCCCAACAATATAACTTGTGGTGCTATAATGAAAGTTGTCTAGCTATACAGCTTTAGTGTTACAGGAAATACAGGAACTGCTTTACTAGATCAGATGCCTGTTATACCTTATCTCCAAAAGTCATCAGAATCTGACTGTGATTAATTAGAATGTGCTAAATTATGTCATTAAATTAGTGCTCCTATAGACTTATGTGGGACCATTTGGAGGGCAGGATGCAGTAACCCTAATTACGGAGAACAGCAGCTTGGCCTTTGGCTATGTGTTCAACTTCATGTATTTGTTAAGTTGCTTATTTTATTGCATTACTGGTTAAGGGGGAGGTGATGACTCCTATTTACAGGTACTTTTACTATTTGGAGAATGCTGAGTATCAGCAAAGAGGAAGCTGAACTTCCTTCCATGGCATATGAAGTGTTAGAAGGGTCTATTCCTCACTGCTTAAGAAGGAGAGCTCCTACTGGAAACGCATGAAACGCGCTGAGCAAATGGGCTGCTCTAAAATGGCAATGCCAGTGCTTTTTTTCCCTTTCCCTTTCCCTTTCCCTTTCCCTTTCCCTTTCCCTTTTCCTTTTTTCTTATTAAATCTAGCTTCTAAAGTTAAATATGCTTATACTGTAGCAGCACATGTTAGAAACAGAACAGCTTGTTCCCACTTTGAGTCTCAGAATCAGTTGACTAAGAATGATGCCTGCCAGCTAAGTTTCATTAGGATTTAAATGTGTAGAAGATTAAGCCTATTAAGTCTTTTCTACATGGAGAGGGCTTAGATTATCAGATGCCTTCCCGACTCCAGTCTACTGGGTAGATTGCTCTTCAGGGTAGGTCTTCATCACTGTGTCTATGAGCCTAAGACAGAACTGTCAAGAGGAACCTGCATCAGATCTGAAGAAGCCCTGTGAAGCAGCCGTGCTGAGCTGCAGCGTGCGTGTCCCTGGTGGGAAGGAAAACATGTGATACAGATACACTCCTCCCAGCACTGCATTTAGCTGGAGCGGTGCTGTGCGGACGTGCACAAACTGGCTCTCATTATCTTGCCTGCATTGCAGCTGGAGTTTCTACCTTCATGTTACTTCACCCAAGCTAGCCAGCAAAGCAGCGTCATGAGGAGCGGCTGATTAGATGAGCAGTGCAGCGTGAGCAGGTTGCAACAGCGGCACTGCGGTTCGGAAAGCCGCGTCCCCCTTGCAGCAATATCTGCCCTTTGCAGGGCAATACTGAATTAGCTCTGGGAATGGTAACTTGGGAATGTGGGCAAGGGCTGATACCATGCTTTTCTCTGTCACATGTTTGAATATTTCCAGTTCCCTGTCTCTCGCACAGAGCTTCTGTTCATCGTCTTCCCAGTCCCACCCTTGCATTTGGCTTAAGGGATATATTTGAGGACGTAGAGTAAAACAGATCAGAGAGATAACAACTGAGTTTCACACATTTTTGGAGAGAGCTTTTGTGCATCTTTTGACCTGGATCATTATACTGATCTCATTTGCAATTGCATTAGCACAACTGTGCCATAAGGACAGGAACAAACAACTGGAAATTTCTTTAACTGACTTTGCCMCTGGAGGAAACATGCCATAGGATTGCATGGCCATTGAAGTGTCCTGCTTCAGTTAATTAGCTCTGCTGAAAGGCTCACTTAATTAGCAYGGGTGTAGAGTAGCTCTGACACAGTTACACTGCTTGCAAGGCCTGAACTGGTATCTCTGCACTGGGCTGAAGGAAAAAAAAGAGAGAAGTGACAGAAATGCAGGAGAAGGAGCAGATCTCTGGGCTTCCTTGGAGAACATTAGGCCCCCTGGGTCCTTGCGCATGGTCACTTTTTTGTCTCCCTTCTAGGAGCTGGTGGGATGAGCTATAAACTGCTTTTATGATATGCAGGGTCTGTGTTGCGTAACGTCGTCGTTTGCCTCGCTCTTAACCCAGGTGATAACACAGGTATTCCTTGGTTCCTTATTTCCGCAGACAGTGTCAGTTAGGGCTGCCCAGCTCGAGCTTTGGCTCACCCAAGTTAGCCTGCTCTGTGAGGTCTGGGGCACTGGAGCTTCCCGTGTCCCGGGGGCAGCGCTCGCTGGCCAGCGGGACCCGGGGCTGCCATGGCTGCCTGGACACAGCTGGGGCTGCCGCGGGGCTCCGCGTGGGCCCCGGCGCGGCTCCCGCACGAGGAGCAACGGCCGGCGGCGGCAGCGCCAACGGCCGCGCCAACCGCCGCCAACGG
>NW_020455529.1:475145-549757 GCF_003342845.1 Nothoprocta perdicaria | reverse complement strand
GGAGCGGCGCGGAGGGAAAGTTGACGCCGCTCGGGCGCCCGCGGGAGGCGGCGGCGACGGCGCCGGTGCGGCCGCCCCCGCGCCCTCGTCCTGCTCCGCGTGCGCGGGCGGGCGGCTGACCCTGCTGGAGAGCGGCCGTTGGGAGCCCCAACGGCTCCTGGGGGGCGCGGAGGTGGCGCCGCTCGGCCTCGCAGCTTCCTCTTCCTCGCGCCCCTTTTCCTTCTTTCCCCTCCCGTCCCGTGTTTCGTTCCCCGGGAGCTCGGGAAGGGCGGCGGGAACTTGGGCAAACTTGGCGCGTCCCGAGGGGCTGCCCGGGTCCCGTGTCCCACGGCTCCCGTCCCGGCGAGCCGCGTTGCTCCCGGTGCCAGGGCTGTCTGTCCGGGGAGAGAGACGAACGGGAGCGGGCCCGACGGGAGCGAGCGGTGCCGTCTGGGCTGCTCGAGGGCTGCCGGCCGCCTGCCTTGGCTCTTGTTTCCGTTGCTTTCAGCGTTTTCGGTGCTGTGTGCGGATACGTGCATAAAGTGTGGGAGAACTGACCTTGTCCATGTTGTAAAATCCGCAGTGGCGGCAAAAGGGAGCTCTTCTTTCACTCCAAAACTTCCATTAATCTTTCGGGCTTTCTGACTCCCTCTTGTTACTGAGATTATTTGAAGCAAGCGGGTGCCTTTGCTTCTCCCTGTGTCCCTCCCTGCTTTCCCTTCATAGAATATCTGCCCCCCTTCATGTGCTGCGCTCTCCTCTTGTGCCTGTGCAGCATGTCCTGCCTATGGGTTGGCTCCAATATCCATAGTGTAGGAACTGGGATAAGTTACTGCTTCAGTAAAGACCTGATAATAGTGCTTGGATAATGCTAGGTGTGCTTGCTTCTAATCATTCAAAACAATCCTTTTAGTAAAAATGCCTGTTAATAAAGTATAAATCTTGTACTCTATTGCATTGGAAAGATATTAATAAAAGTTTCCTTAGATAATGTTGGCTAGCTCTACGTTTTCTTAACTGTGGAGAAATTAACTTCTAATTAAAAAATGAAACTAATCCGTTTTGGCCCGTTTCAAGAAGAAACAGCTTATCTTTAACAGCTGGGCAGTTTCTGTCCTGGAGGAAACCGTTACCAAACGGCAGTGAGGAGAAGGAAGGTCCACATAGTCACTGTATCTGGAAATACAATGCTAGGGAAATGCAAAACTAAATATTTATGATGCCTATATTCTCTTGCACTGCCTTATGGCAAAAATATCATGATGGGTAGGTGACAAGTGTCTGAAATATATGGGATATTTTTTGTTTTTACATGCATAGTTAGGTCATGATTTGGGTGGAAGTTTTAGGTAGTATTGCAGTGCTGTACAATACTTCTTGTTTTGTAAACTGAAGCTCCCAAAGACTTTAATACAAACTGTGGCTAAGTGAGATAAATTTTATAATGTAATAGCACATCGAGACAACTCTGTAGCCACTTCTTAAGTTGCTAGTCTGTTATTCTGTCTGTTAGTAATGATGCTCACTGGAGACGGTAGTGAAAAGCTTGTGTGGTAGTAACATGATATATTCACAGTTGTCATATGGTAGATCTTGTKTTCATCCATTCAAGTGTTATAAAATAGCAAATCACTTCTAAACATCTTTTATTAKTAGTAGTAGTATTGCAATAGAATCACTTGTGTACATCTCTGCTATGGCCTAGTTACACTGATGGCTTAAATAGCTTTACTTAGGGCACTAAAAGTGTGTAGCTTATGAAACTTGAAGTTATTCTGCAAGGTGAATTAACTGCAGAAGCAATGAGGAGTTTTCTTTTGTCAATTTATGTTTTCCCAAGCAATAATTGCCATATTAGCCTCTATAGATAGGACTACRTATTTAAGTGTGTTAAATATATATTAACGTGTTTAAAATAAAGTAAACCTTAATTGGTGATGGGAAGCGTGCAGGAGGTCAGTTACCAAATGCAATGTGATGCTATGCTGATRAGTCTGGCTCGCAATGGGAATCCACAGCTCCGAGGTGTCAGCCTGTGCCAGGAGCATCGGCTGCTTCCAGCKAGAGCATGGAGTAGCTCTCGTGGTCAGTGCAAAACTACGCAAAGTGCTTCACAGTGGGGATGTATCTTGAGCCTGTAAGAAAGGCAGGATTTAGGCAACCTAGTGCAGGCCACGTGGAAGTGTGAAAATGCTCAGCATGCAGTTTTGTTTTGGGACTGGCTGCTTTTCACTAGTTACTGTTAGCTCTTCTCAACGTTTCTTGTTCAAGGAGGCTTAAGTATCAAAAGGGGTGTACAGGCTTAGCCCGTAACAAGAGTGAATTACTGTGGGGTAAATGAATCTCCTGTTGGGCTGTTTACYGAGGGAAAAGAGCACGTGCAGAGGCAGTTGGAGTGGGTAGCAGATGTGCAGCAAGTTCCATCCTGACTTATCTCGTTAATTTATTCTAATCTCCCATACCTTAAGATACTGTTGGCCCCATATCAGCACGTTCTGAACCTTACAATGAGTTCTTATTTCTATTATTAGCATTGTAATATGAAACTTAGTCATGCGTCCCATATAGGCTTTGTATCCCATTTCTTTGTTTCTTCCGTGTCCTTGCACAGACAAGATTTCATGGAAATACTAGGAAATCAGATAACATGCAAGTAAGTTGCTTTATAAAGGTGAGGAGTGTTATTTTTTATTTTTTTAAATTTAGCATACTTTGTGTTGGGCAAATGTGTTAAAGAGCTTCATGATCCTTCTTGATAAAGAAAATATTGATATCTCTTTACAAGTAAAAATCTAGCATAATTTTAAAGGCTTAGTGATGTTTAGATAAAAGACTCAAGATACTGTCTTTGACTTCAGATGTGTCTGTGAATAAATTTATGTATTTGGAATTAATCTTAGTTCTGCAATAGCAGGTTGCTAAAGACAAGTAATAGGTTTAATGTATAGATAGTTCCTAGAAGATGTCAGAAATCTATTTAGGCTGTTTAGATTGACCTTTGGAATCTTATGGAAACATGAGCATTTTGTTACTTTTTGTTTTCTGAGTTGCATGTTTTTACAGGACTGTTGTGTTAGCATGCACTTGATGCTGTGTTTCTAATCATTTTTCTTCTTTCTTTCTTTTGCAAAGTTAMTTGAGACCTACATAGCTTAATTTTCCGCATCTCTGTGACCTGGCTTTGAAAATATAGGACTTTGGTTATCTGATGTCTCAGCAGAATCCTTAGAAAAACAAGGGAATTTAGGAAATGAAACTTAGAAGGACCAGAAGGACCTTAGAAGGACTTAATTCTCATAGTTTCAGTCTCTTGAGCAGGGTTGAAGATCTGTAATGCTGAAATCTGGTCATTCCTATGTGCTGAGTTATAGGTTATAGATTAGTAAAYATTGAAAGTGGTGTAATAGAAGCAAAGAATTCCCATTTGCTGGACCAGGAAGACTCAAGAGAAACTACTGCAAAGCTTGTAGGTATTTTGTGCCTTGCTGTACTTGSATTCATCTAGTGAGTCCTACGTGGTCTTGGCTTACAAGTACGCTTACAAGCAGCCTAAGCGTACTGGGCCCTGAGTATATGTTTAGAACACACATTCTCCATCTGGCACTCCTCATTAAAATAGGAGTGTTTTTTTTTTCCTTTTTAATCAGCTTCTAGAAAAAATGCTGTAAAACATGCAGGCAGATGTATCTTTTTACCATTCTAGAAGTTCTGCAGGTTTTGCTTTTGCAGTTCTGGGGTATTCTGCCGTTCTTGAATGGCCGTGCTATATGCTCCTTGCGTGTTTCTTTGTCTATATTCAGATCTCCTCTCTGACTGAATGTGATTTTTCTGTAAAAGGGTCCCCACTTACGAATGAACATCTCCCTGGGTGAGGAATGTTGCATATCTCTGTATTCCCATGCTGTGGATCCTTTGAAATTCTATGATAGAGAAAAAGTTGGGGTATGCTAGTAGTAGTTTTTAATTTAGCTTTGCTTTTTTTTATTTTTAACTTAATATGAAACTAATTATACTCTCTTCCTTTACTGTCACATAAAGCTTCAAATAAGCTAGAAGTGGTTCATTTTTGAAGCATCAAGTTGGACAAATACCAGAATGTTCTGCTTTTCTTTTTCTTCCCCATTCTCTGAAAGGGAAGAAATGGTAAAATTAGTGTAATATCATAAACTGTTTCAAGCTTCATACTTGGCAATTTTAATTTCACTGGTTTTATGTTTTGTGGCAGTATTAATTTTAATGCTTCTGACAGATGCCAATAGCTGTAACCAAGGCAAGGTGGCTCAACAATGTTTTAGACATCAACTAGAATATCGTGTGTGTAATGTGTTTGAGGGTTTTTGTTTGTTTTCTTTCAGGCCGGACTCTAGACATAGAGGTTTTTGTTCTAGGCCACCTTAGATGTCTAATGTTAAGTATATACATTGCTTGTGAATGTTAGTGCTTTGTATGGAAGAGAGTAACTTCTTGAACGTGTTGCTAACGCTCTTAAATTACGCATTGACAATCTGCAGCCTCCAGATAAAGCGAGTTGTACTTTGGTCAAGTTGAAGATCAGCTAGTACATGCTAAAGTACAGCTTGCCTTATCTTCATGTTAGYGGTTTAGAATGTGTTAGTCCGTGTTTTCTTCGGGAAATAAGCAATCCTTAGAGCAAGGTACTGAGGACAAGTTGCCATGCTCAGCTTTCACCTTTTTTTTCTTTTTYCTTCTTTTTCTTTTTTAATAGGACAGGACAATATATAGTTTTCACACGTACTTCTATCCARCTGTGTGGTAGCCTAGATTTAATAAAGCACTTCTGAAACTCATTGAAAAGCCTGCACTATCACATCCAGGTCTCGGTGGTGAATAAACTCCGTGCTTATGCCGTAGTTTCAACGCCTATTTTGTCCCTGATTATTTATTTGCGAGTCTAAAGTAAAAGGTGATGTCATTAATTCTCAGATGAACCTCAGGCTTTAAGGAGGTGGTGTTGATGAAAATTCTGACCTTTAACACGGGTCTGTCCAGACTGCTGCCTGCCACTGCTGGTCTTAATTATGATCTGGCACTCTTGCTTATTCATAACTCTGTTGCAAATTCTGCCAGTTTCTCATTCATCAATTGCTTTAATTATTAGAACTTTTCTTATGTTAACTTTTCTTATGTTTCTTATGTTGTCTGATAGGTGAAGCCCTGTTGAGTTTTCTGCCTATCGCTGCCTTTAACTACAGTTTTATCAGATGCTTAGTAAATACACAGTGGCGTGTATTTCACTCGATGGAAATAYTCTTTGGTCAGCTTCAGTTTGAGAGTTGCATGTGTTCTACTTGAACTGATCTGTGCAATGTGCTATTCAGGTGCTATAGGTGTGAAAAGACACCATGGCTACATGGAATCATTTTACAGAAAGATTTAAATAAGRAAGATTGAAAACATGTTTCTGTAAGCGTCATTAGTGTTTTGCATGGCAACTTGAAAAGCAGTATTTCAGAGATGCGTGTGTTTGAGTATTTACAAATTTAAAAAAGTCTGTATCTTTAATTGAAGGGGGAGGGGGGAAGTGCAATAGTGGAACAATWGTATGGCCTAAGTACAAATTAGACTGGTAGAGGGATGTTTGTGATGACACCAAAGCAGAGTTTGGTGTCAACATTCCTGTTGAAGTTGGAGTTCGATGCTATAATGACAAATTAATGGTCATTCAAACTCTAGCAACCAATTCTTCTTGCTTGGCAGACTGCAGTACTCTGTAGTGGGGCAACTATCTTGATTGTAGCTTTCTGATCATTAAATTTAAGGGATTTTGAGTTCATCCTTCAACTTTGGTTATGTGCATTTCCTGTTCATGTTGAAAATGTTCAGCTGGTGAAACATATCCTAAGGAAGCTGCTAGTTTGGTACCTGGGAACTGACAATGTTTCAGGATTATAGGGAGCACAGAGTTGTTTTTCAGTAATTAGGAATTGATAGGGTTTAGTAATGGGAAAATATTATCTATATTAGKTTTTTTTCTGAGCAGACAAATCATTATTATTTTGGATGAACATTTAAACCATTCTTTCCGTTGTTGTGTTTGGTACCTCAAACATCCAAGTGATGGAGCATGGGTACCTACTCTTTACTGGTCGGCTGAGCAGCACTCCTGTGGTTAAGTGTTTCTTGGTCAGTGAGCGCACTGGATACCCATATCCTGCTGGAATGAGTAGACGATTCCATGCTTTGTCTGGTGGCGGAATGTGTAGCCRAGTAACTTGGCGGGCCCCCCGTGGCTATAGGCAGATAGGGAGGTGCAGTCTGCCCGAGACCTTTCTGACAGTGAAGCTGTAAATCCACCTCTTTGTTCACTAATAAGTGAGCAGTGTGTTTGAGACATGACCCTCTTGATACCAGCTTTCTGTGTCTGGTAATGAAACACGCAGTAACTGTCACGTTTTTTACCCTGAGAGACCTAATTCCATACCAATATACTATGTTATGTGAAAGTGAATGTAAATTCTTAAGTAAAAATGGGAAACTGTTTTTGCTTTCTAACCAAGTACTATATTGAGAGGTCTGAAATGAAGTTCATTACCTCGTTCTAAGGAATATTATTGTTATTATTTTTTTWAAAAGTGGAATATAAAACAACTCATGGAAGCAGCATTCCAAGTGCTCACTGTGGCCTGTATCTTGACCATTGAAACAGATTTTTTTACTTCTCTCATTGTTTTTTGTTTTTCTTTAGTTGTGAAACTTCTGTCTTCATGCAATGAAGAATGACAACCCTTAACTTTTTTTAATAAGTTTAAAATAACTTCTAAAATAAAGTTTCTGTGCCTTATCAATATGAACAACACAATCACTACTATATAGTAACATTGTCTTACACTTGCATTTTTCCCTCCCCTACTGACTCATTTCAGTTAAAAACTTGTGTTAAAGTCACTTTATTGCATGCCCATTTATGAATTTATTAGCTACAGATCCTTTGATAGAACATATTTCATTTTTACTGTGTTTAGACAGATGTGTCTTGCTAGGGAGTAATCTAAGTTCTTGTGCCATGAAATGACCTGTCTCAATGGAATAAGAAGCCAGAGATATTCAGCATAGTAACAGTAATGAAGGAAGCACATCAAACTTTCTATGTATCATCTGTTTTTTTTTTTTTTTAGTTGTGCCTGTTTTATAACTGGAGATCTTAAAAATTTCTGATGGATGGCATGCTTATCCAATAGTATCTGCTGGCGTGACTTTATGAATAGAATTGTGGACTTAACAAGTGAGACTTCAGAATCTGCTCTACTGCAGTCATAAGCCTACCATATGATCGGATGCTCTGCAGAGAGACTGTGTTAAAATTATCGATTAAAAACTTCAGCATGTTATGGCATTTGGCTTATTTAAAGATAGTGACATGTTGTAAGATAGGGTAATGTGCCTGGGCTTTTTTTTAATTACTTAGAAAATCTTTTCAACTAGAGAACTCCTAAAAATACTCTTATTTTTGGTGTCAGAGAAGATGTAAGGCAAACATGTATTAAGCTGTGGAGAAAAAGAGAAATCATCATGTTGCTTAGTGGACCAAGTGCCCATTTGTTTACAAAAGGCAGAAGTAGCTTTGGTTTTGTCTTATGTCCTTCCCTCCTTCTTCCCTACCCACCCAGATTTCCTCTTCTCCCAAACATTTGTAAACAGAAAACTAAATGAAATGTCAAATACCACTTCATTCCCTACATCTCCTAGTTTAGTAAAATTATTTCTTTGCCAAAAATAACATGCTGATTGTTATGACTTTTTCAGTACAAGAGTAGATTTTAAGCCAAATGTGAAGAAGCTCTAAAAGTCTTGTTAGCAGTACTGCGTCGATTGTATACGCATTAATGCTGCTGAGTTGTCAGATAYATCTAGAAGTGTGTAATGACTTTTCTTGGTTATATGTGGCACACATCCTTCTTTGAAGCGGACTTTTTATTTATTTTTTTTTCTTCCTGGTATTTAGGAGAAAACTAGCTTTACAACAGCTTGCTGTATGTTATAAAGTTGGACTTTAACATGGAAGAAAAGGGGGGTGAAAAAGGAAGCCTCTTCAACTGACTTGGTCAAATGGCAGCCTCAAAATCATCACAGTAGATGCTTCTCGCCAGCAGATAAGACTGGGCAGTGCAACGAGTCTCACTCTCTTSCTCTCCCTCTTTTCTATCTATTGAGATCCCTTTTAGCAATCTGATGCCTGAAGAAGAGGCAAGGTGAAACTTTCCATTTCTTTGGGACTTTTAATTTTAATGTGCTGTCAGTGACCTACAGCATGTTAACCTCCTGAGTCTCTTTCGTGGTCTTAATAGCCTGTTGGTTGCTTGTTCTTTGTGCCTTACTTTCTGACTATGTTTTTTAGTTCAGCACATTTTAGATGTCTTAAAGATATTTAGCTCCCTGTGAAACTGGTTGCCTGCCCTGTAGGAGGTCGCGCTGCTGGACCCCAGAGCACATTGAATGCCTAGGGCAGCCAAGGTCTGTGCAAGTGCTSTATGAAGGGAGAATGTGCAGCCTGGGAAATGTCCAAAACGGGCACTTAAAGATATGCACTGAATTTTTGATTCTGCTGATTTCCGCAACTTGCGCGTTTGCTTGATATACATATAAAACAATGAACCGACTGTGAGAGGCATGATGGTCACAAAGAGGCATTTTACCAGTGTTACAGTAACGCAGCATATAACTGCTTTAAATGTAAGGGGAAGTCATAGAGGCAAGTGTTTGTATGGCAGTTGTTGGACAGTTACATTGTGTGCTTAGGGGGGAGTGGTGTAGGTTACASTGGCCGCTTGCCAGGCTGCGCGGGCTGAAGCAACTTGCATAACTAATTCATTGCCAAGTTATTCATTGCMCAGAGTTAAGGGAGTCTGGTCCCTGGAGGAGAAGGGATTAGTAGAACGGGATCACCCTGGCATGACTTGAGCTTTCAGTAGGGCAGAGTGACCAGTGGCAGGGATAGAAACTGAAACGTGACCAGAATATGCAATAGTATACAAATAATCAATGCAGGTAGATGTATTTTGGTTGGTTTATATATAGTAAACTGTAATTACTTGGAATTAGTGTTTTACAGGCRTAAACTTCTAAGAGTTATACCTGCTACATTGCTGATGTTGACAAGACAGTTTTCTTGTGGATAATTCTCGCAATACCAAAATTTCAGTTTTTACTTCATATTTACAGAATGAGCTATGTGACAGTGTGATCCATTAGGATAGGGTGTTGAATTGGAGGGTCTGTTTCTTAGCTTACTGAACTATTTGTTTACTCCTATTGTATTTGGATTTATTTTTTTCCTTAAAGCATTCTTCTTATATCTAGAAATTAATCTTGAGAAGAGTTAAATAGTGAAATAGGTTGGAGAACTGTGGAGTCTTCCTCAGCATGGAAATATTCAAGATCTGGCCTGATGGGGCCCTGGATAACCTAAATTAAAACCCTGCTTTCAACAAGGCCTGAACCAAGTGGTTTCCAGAGGTCCCTTCCAGACCTCTGTTCCAGACAGAACGGCCTTTTACCATTCTGTGCTTTTAACTGATGTATAGTCATGTGTTTTCTACAATATTGGTGCTAGTTAAAAATATAAAAAATGAGTCAAATAGTCTTGTTCAAATAACAAGTTTTGACAAACTTGATTCTGCTGAAAATAAATATGGGAAATGAGTTAGTCCACCAGTGCAAATCTTTACTACCACCCAGTGACACTGTTACTAACTGAGCTGGCCTGGTGTTCAGTGTTGGAGAAACAGCTGTAATGCTAGTATATGAAATTATTCTTATTTATATGAGAGCAGAGTCCAAAGTGATAAAAGACCTGTTGCGGCTTGTAAAGAGTCATTTAGTAGGGAAAAACTGCTAACCAGATATGTGCTCTTTTTTAAAAAAAAACTTTTCTAGTTTTCTACCTATTTTGCTGTTACTATGAAGTAGGGTTTTCTATTTTTTTGTTTCACCTCTTTTTTTTTTTGCATGTAGATCACTATCCTTTTTAATTTAGTACCTAACCACTGTAGGACCTGTAACTTCCCAAGGAAGCACCTTGTTCCCAAGGTGCTTCCGTTCTGTTTACCTATGAGAAGAAACATTTCATGGAATTTTATTTCCTACTTTTTTTCCTGACTTTGTAGAATATTAGCAGCCATGCTAGACCATATTCAAACACATGGCACTGCTTTTGGTGCTGACTTTGCTGTCACCTCTCTGTACTGATAGCTGGATTTATAATTAACTCTGGTCCGCACAATTACAAATACAGTAACGGAGGTGACAGCTTCTGCTAGAGCAGAATGGGGCAGGAGAAGAGAGATCCCCTCTGGCAGTGTAAGAAAACTGGTGACATTGAGAGCAAAGGGTGCCTCGGGGGATTTTCAGCAGGAGTTATCAAAGTGGSCAGTTAAACTGACTGAGGTTTTGCAGAAATTCAGAGTGCCTGTTTTACCAATAAAAATAGTACTCTGCTCTTTGCTCTTAAGCTTTATGGGTGACTGTAATATGACAAAGTTAATTTCATCTTTTTTTTCTTTTAATTTTCTTTATTACAAAATATCATACTTATTTTGCTTGTAAATATTTTTCAATTCCTTCTTTACTACACTTGGAATGGTAGTTATATTTTGATCCTGAATTCCTGAGACTTCATATCAGTGCATTTAAGGGAGAGAGCTGATAAAAGCTTTTTGATGGGACTCATGAATTTAGCAAAACAAGGTTACAGCCACATAGGGAATTATGTGTTGGTGTTATTGGTTTTTTACTTAATTGTTTCTTACTGCTTGTAGCTTATGTTCTCCTTGCTCTTGAAAAATTCAATTTTCTTGCTCTTGAAAAATTACTGTTAAAATAATGTTCTTATCCATATGGGACAAATTACAGTATGACTTGTGATTCAAACTTAGACAAGAATGCATAGTCAATCCATCTAGCGCATGTATCTACAAAAAAACTCRCAAGCTTAGAACACCACAATATTCATTACTAATTTTACTTTTCTACCTCTTCTGCAATATTGTCATTTTTTTTYCCTGAATATTTAGTAGTGTTCCTTTAGCATAAAGATTTTTTTTCTGTGCTTGAAAGGAGATAGTTTTGTAGTTTTGAGTGCAAAAGTGTAATGAAACCTTGGAGGGAGGCAACAACGAGTGCCTCTCTGGAAGAATGTAATTAGTGTGGTCTTTGGTAGCTGTAATAATGTTACTGGGTGGAATGACCATCTGCATTCTTTAACATTTTTCTTTGCCTTTTGGGGGATGGCAAGAGGGTGGAGTTGGGAAGTTTATCTGTGAGGGTTAACAGTGAATACTGATACCCTACATGTGTCTGGCCAGCTGTATGGACACTGAGTATTTGGGTGATGTTGCAGGAAAAGGTGACTAATTCAGTAATACAAGAATGCAAAACCAAGATGTATCCAGCTCCTTACCAAGCTGAGCAAATAACATTTGAGATTGGTTAGGGCTGGGGAGATTCTTCAGGCTCAGCACAAACTAAAAGACACCTAAGCTTCAAAGTGCATTAAGAAAAAAAAACTCCTGCATTTCATATCAGTTGCATCAGTTAGTAAAATACACTTTTTTAGTGTGGTGCTAGTAGACATCTGTACAAATAAATGCAAASCTAAATTCACCCAACCCAAATCCTTTCTTTCTGCTTCTAATCTTCTCATTCATTAGTTAAAAGCTTTTTTCATTTTAATGAACCCGGTTACCCCCCCGCTGCTCTCTTATTTACTCTAATTTCTTCCTCGTCTATTCTCTGCATTGCTTTCGTATTCTTGTTAGTGTTTGCTTTGTCCCAGCCCTTTATGCTTTTACTCGTAGTTGGTTTCATGGCTGATTGGCTTATTCTGTTCAGGCCCTACACTGATTATTGATTCAATTAGTCCTGTCAATTCTCTTTAAGACTGATAGTTAGGGAAGTCTTTATTTCCATGAGTGCAGCAAGAAGATGACATGTTTTCCTCATGGTAGTGTACTGCTTGCCAGCTTGCAACTATGTTCAGTCCCCAACAAACCTCTGCTGCCTCTACCCAGCCTAGGTTTGCAYGTGACATTTATTTTTAAAGGATTCCTGTTCCCATCATAGTGCTTCAGAAAGGGCCGTAGGCAGCTGATGAAGGTTGCATACCTTGCGTATCAATTTCAGTGAGGCTTAGGCTGGATTGATAGCTAATGAATCCCTATTACATGCTAAAGGTGCTCTCCACTTCATGTTTTTGMGAGAGTAACTTAGTTAAAATTCTCGCTTTTATTAATAGTAGAGAAGTGCATGTGTCAGAGGCCTGGGTTTGGTTCCAAAGATCAGCTACAGATTGTCATTCATCATGTGTAAATATTGATGGCACATTCAGAGTTCCTGTGGGCAAGCCGAGCACTGACATGGGCATGGCGAGACAATTTGCACTAGAAAAGTGGTTAAGATTAAATAAACTGAGCTGRATAATTTTTAGTGGTGTAATGTAGAGTAAGCAGTGTGGAATAAAGGTCACTATCTGTATTACTGATCTCAGCATATGCTTAAATATTAGGTATCTAAACAAAGGCTTAGCTAATAGCTTTAAAATAAAGAAGCCAACCTAAATTGGTTACCAAAGCTCGCGTGCTAAAAAGAAGCTTGGAAGTATTGCATTGATTTCAAATTAATTTCTTTAAAGCTCTGAAGACTGTCCAGTGTTCTCAGGTGAACTGGCTGCGTTGACACTGATTTGGCACTTGCTTTTGGTTGACCGAGGAGTCTGAAGCAGAACCTGAACGCAGTGTGGTGTTTTCGAGCAATTTGTTTTGATACCTCTCCTTTAAAATATCTTTCTAGTTTATGACAGGGTTGTGAAAGAAGCAATAAAGTAAGCATTAAAAGTTCTGGACTTTTGTCCTCTTAGTCCAACTGTATTGTGAAGGTAGTTCTGATTTGCTGCGGTGCTACCGTGTGTTCCCCTTTCTCTTCCAGTCCTTCCRTGTTCTGCTCCCAGCAGTTTGCCCGATAGGAAGCACTGCTTATTCCTGCTGCCTCGTGAAGTGCCTAATGGTGTGGGAACCTGGAGAGGTTTGTTGGATCTCTGCACTTGAACCAACTTCTGTTTTGCTCCTGTTTCAGGGTAAAGCAGCAGAGCTGGCGGTGAACCTGCATTCCTCTGTAATCAGTTGCCACAGCAAGCTAAGATTGCTTTGAGCGAAGCTGATAAATATTTTATTTGCCAGTCAGGAATGCAAAATGTGAAATAGGAAGGACTGGGGAATGTATGATCTACTTGGGAAAACCATATTAATGGGCTTGAGGTATAAAGCAACAGCCGACTCCAAAACTCTCAGTTATCAACAGCTGAGTAGATAATAGCTGTGTGCTCTAAAACAAGGAAGTTGTTCAATTCTGTGAGTTGTCAGCCTTGCTGTGCAAGGTAGTACAACGAGCTTGTAAAGGTAAGGTTCATGTGGCTTGCTGCTTCAGGTAGCAACAGGAAACTTTATTAAAAATGCTCTTTAGTTGGGCAGCTGCTTTAAAAGCAGTTGACCAAAAAATACAGTAAGTAGGCTTGAATTATTTGTGAAGGCACTATTCGTTGTTGGGATAAGAAAAGGGTAAGGGAAAAAGAGGGGTAGGGAGGGTTGTCTCCGTCGGGAGACCAGGAGAGGTCTTTACCTAGTCGCTGTCTCACAGTCATGCTTTGTCCTGCCCCAGTTTTAGGTTAAAAGTTTTGAACTGTGCTTTCCTTGAGATACAGTGTGTTTTGTTTGCTAGGTGTTTGTGAATTTTTGTAGGATGATGAAAAAAATTGCCTAACAGGGATGTAAAGGTATAAATGTTTGGATTTTCTTGGTCTAAAGCATTCGCTGTTTAAGCACTGATGGAAAACAGAAAGCATAGGTTGTTTGCAAGATAGAACATGTCCTGTCACATATTTATAATACTTTTTCCTCACTCTGTATAGGAATTTCTTTTAAAATATGGCCATGCAGAGATGAGAAAAATTGCTAGCTGTTTTGGGTAGCAGTGCTGTTCTCCTCTTTTGCTTTGTCTTTCCTTTTCTTTGCGCAAGAAGGTTGCAGGAGAGCGATAGGCAGTTAGTGGCACTGCAGACAACTCCATCTTCCTGGAAGATATAAATTGATGTGATCCTGGGCGTTTTGAAGTCTCTGCAACAAGCAAACAAAAAAAAAAAGTGTACTTTAGTGAGTTTAGAATACAAACTTGTCAGCTAATCCTAAACAGGGAGGGAGATGAGGGAGCAGAAAACTGCTCTTTTCATTAGCCTTGTTTACAAAATGCAGATGTTCTTACGGCTGGCCCTGCATGTTCTCTGTTTGCTCTGCTTGCAGCCTTGCAAAACAGTGAGCTGTAAACGCTCTTGAAGCTGCTCTCCCACTGCCCCTTCACATGGCAGATGAAAGACAAATAGATATATCCTCAGGTTTGCTAATCTGAACATGTAAACTCCCAAGTTATGGTCAAAGTAGCAGGAGGTGCTTTAATTTCATCACGTTGTTTAGCTTCTGGCTATGAGTTGCAAGGCTTTTTTGCGACATGTTTTCAAGCTCTTTCCTGTAGCTCGAGAGAGAGAACTTCCTTCATAATTAAGTCAAATAAAATGCTGAGTTTGGAGAGAGTATTAGACAGAGTCATCTGATTTTGGGTGGCTTTGAACAGTCCCAGAGGATAAATGGAATGTAACCATTTATCTAAAAGGAATTATTTTACATCTTTACAGCTCTGAGTTAGGCTATTGGTTTTTATTAGCCCTTTCTATCGTTGACTGCTAATTCCTTTCCTTCAGCAGAAGGATGGCTGGGCTTAGGCTATACTGCCACCTTGTCTTTCCTCAGTAACGTTCTGTGGTTAGCTGCATGATTTCTAGTGTTCTGTTCTACGTCCCATTGGGGCCATTTCGTGGCTGCAAGCTTTATAACATAGGAAGTTGTCCATCATCTTTGAGGAGGTGTATTTTAAAAGCCTGTGGCAGAGCATGGGTTGTAAGTGCTTGAAGCAGGAATGTATAGGAAACAGTTCCAGAAGGATCAAGTGTCAGAGTCTAGACTAAAAATTGGGATGTGATTCTAAGGAGCACTTAGTATGACACAATTTTATAAGACTCTTTTTCTGAAATCTGTACATTTCTCCAAGAAATGGAGAAACATATATACACACACACGCGCGCGCGCACACACACGTATTTTGTAAATATATGTACAAAGTCTTCTTGCGGCCAGTGATGAAACTTCTCAGATATTAATGGAAGGCAGTTCTGTATTATTTTAAGAAGCAGATTCAGAATTGTGATCGTCAATGGAAAATCCTAGATAACTCTGCAGAACTTGAATTTGGTTTTGTCTGATATGGGATTGGGAGTTCTGTTCAAAATCTAGCGTGTAATTAAAAATCGCCTAATAAACTCCTGGCGTTTCCCCCTCAACCTAGTATGAATAGTAGGAAAAAAACCTCTTTTATCATCAGTCTTGATAACTGCTGCTTGCCTCATTCTGAAGTTGATGAAAACAGAAAATATTTTATCTAACAGCTGGGTAGATTAGAAGACTTTAGCAGCAGTGAGGAACATATTATCATCTTTTGATAGCGGGAGACATTCTGATATTTGATACATGTTGATACATGTGTGTATATATATAAAGGCAACTATTAAAAATATGATGGTATGTTACAGTCCGGAACATGTGCAAGAAGCACTGTTGGTGGCTTTATTTTATGTCTGAGTATTTCAAATGAGCATCATGGAGCCAATGTTCCTAACTCTTCCAAAATCTTCACAATTTTATGGTTACATGTGTGGATGAAGTAGTCTCTAAGTGGAAACACAAAGCTAGGGTGGAAACTTCATCAGTGCAGGCTGCACATGCCCATTACACCAGTTTTCCAATGTGTTTGTTTTGCTTGTTGAAGGATCTGTTTTCCAGTGAATGTTGCAGTTTCAAGACAGTGGCGCTGCCTTTGAAATCTGTGCTAGGCAGGAGATTGAAAATGTGTTCAGCTCTTTGCCAGAAACTCTTGCTGGSTCTTGCTGTAGAAGTAAAGAGCACCGTAACAAACAGTTTCTAAGGTGTTAATTYTGAATTCATTTACCTATAACATGTTGTCAGCTTTTAAAATATTTTAAAAAATGCTTTGACAGTTGTGTGATAGGTCATGATCCATGTTCATTTTGGAAGGGGAAAAGAAGTGGCAAGTTTACAAGATGCCGTTAGTGGCATCATCAGAAATAGATTTGCAGTGTTAAGTTTTTAATCTACTGCTCTATCGTTCTTTCTACAGATTTGTTCTGTTTCTTTCCTGCCTTTTCAAAGAATGACTTAATTCTTTTACTCTAAACAAAGATGATGGAATGTCTTGCTTTAAGGTGCAATAACATCAAAACTGTTGAAAATGAAATGTTTGGGAACTGCTTTATGTCTTATTTCTGATGCTGCTTTGACATGAAAATCATAACGTGTTAAGTCAGAGGCAAACACTGTAGACAGATTTCTTACTAGACTGGTTAATATGGGAAAAAATTTCTTTGGACATGCAGCTGCTTTGGAAAGCTTTTTTTTTTTTAAAAAAAAAAGGTAAGAGTAAAGAGTAAACTGTATTCTTTTTTTTATTTTATTTTATAGGCAATTGTGTTGCATAACTTATTAAGTGAGATACGGTATTTTGATATAGATTGGCAGTTTTTTCAACGTAGGGATTTCTTAAAATGTTCCCAGTCAGCAAAACTGTGTTGCAGGGGGAAACACAATATACGTGGAATAGATGCATTTCTGTCATTCTTGGCAAAGTCATTACTCTGGCTTCTAAAAAGTGAACTTGTAGTTTTACCCTAGAAAAGTAGAGTTTAGCACTGCCCTGCCCATCTAGTGTGCAGCATAATGCTGGTAGGAGATAATCCCTGCTTTATTTAAAGGGTTTGCCCTAATGTGTGTTGGGGTTTAGTAAGACTAGCACAGACTGATCGCAATCAGGCAGTTTAGAAGCTAGGTATGGGTATAGCAGAACAGTAACGTTTCCACTTCAGCTGTATATTTTGGGTCCATCTCTTAGGGTCTGTACAAATTTTTAGAGTGAGGTTTTGGATGATTGTTTTGCTCTTCTTCACTGAATCTGTAATAGAGCTGATAAAATTTCTGTCTGATTATCACAGTTTTAGCTGTCAGTGATGTTTGTGTGCTAGAACTTATCGCAGGTTTGTTCTCCCCTGCCATTCAGTAGTTTTATGAAGCAGTTTATTGCCYACTAACAGAATAAGATCTTCTTGTATATAAATTTCAGTGCTGTTGTGAACTTGGAGTTTGGGGTTTCAGAATAATTTTAGTAGCTTTGCTTGGTAAAACTCAGTGGTAAGTGCTTATTTGTTTGGTTTTGAAAATTTGGATATAAACTGCTCAAACTAATGGCATCAGTTGGTTACCTGAGGGGTGTAGGTGTAGATGCAGCTTCATCTTTAATATTTATCCTGAGGCAGCTAACTGTACAAAGACATATGCTGATATATACCTCAGTCTACCTAGAACAATATGAGAGATGGATGATTGGGTACTGAAATGCCCRTCTTCCCTTTTGACTCAGCTTTCCCTGTTCATTGCTAATGTTAATGTTAAATGATGCCATCATGAGGAGCTTAAACTTCAACTTTGAACATGCAGATTCTAGTTGCAGTTCGTGCAGTCGTGTTTGTAGCCCCAAAAGGCTTTATTTGGTGATAAATCCTGGCTTTTCTTACGAGCAGGTGGTTTCTTTTATGCTGCAGTTGTGGTTAAAGTAGAAGTAGGCGATAGAGGAAACCATAGAGTTCCTGAATTCTTCAATTCACACAGTGCAGGAAATGGGTCAACAAGCCACTACTGCAGTGAACATACTGTTTTAAGATATGATTTCTTAAAAGATATTTAAACAATGCAGATACTGCATAGATCTCTTAAATGAGCAATAAAAGCTTCTGAAATTTAGAAAGGAGCCTTCGAAGGCTCTGTCAGGTTCTCATCTTTATTTTATAGTGTTTGAATTGTGTAGGGAGTTCTCTGCTATGACTTCAGCTGCTTTTCATTAGCTCTTGTCCCCTGACTCATCCTGCATACAGTAGATGGTATCTCTGTACTGGTGCTAATCCGGTATCTAAGGTCTAACAGTAATCCCTCTCACCGGGTAAGGGAAAACATTGGGAAAACATCCTGTGATGACTTAATTGCACAATTTAATTTTATTTACATAAAACAGCATCAGAGAAGTGGTGTGACTAGAGTTGCAGACTTTAGGCTTGAGCAGTTGCTGTACAGGAGCTCAGAAGTTGGATTAAATCATGTCAAGATAGTACTGAAAGTGATGGTCCATACTTTTTTTTTCACTATAGGCTTTTCCAGCATTTAATTATTGTTAGGATGTCCAATTTCAAGATTAACTTTTCAGATACCCGTTCTTGCTGGTGAGCATTATTACTGTCAGGCCGTGATAATTCTTTTTAAAGAACTTGCTAGAAGTTCTTAGACCCCCTTGCAGTCTCCTCTTTGACCAGATAACATACTGAGCTCTTCAAGCTTTGTGTCAGTAGAAGTTACCTGCTGCTTCCTACAGACCCTCATCTAGGCCCTTGCTCTGTCCTCTGCTGTAGCTTGCTCTGCTTCCATSTACTACTTGGTGACAAATCATTTAAAACGTGTTGCCTTGACTTCTGTATTTTGACTGTATAATCTTYATCACTCTGTGATATCAGCCTGTCCTGCTTTATTGCGAGCCAGTCCTTGAGCCCTCTTCAGTTGTAATAGCAAAGGCTGTTCATATACCTGAAGTTAATCACCTGCTTTAGGGCTTAGCAGGTAGAAGCCTCAGATGGCCGAGTGTGATCCTAGCAATCCTATCCTGATGCCAGTCAAGTCCAATGCCAGAATCAGAAGTTGGGCTTCTTTCCTCCTTCGCCTTCCTCTGTGATTCTACTGAATGGAGAGTTCAGATCAGTTAGTTTCTTCTTGAAAGGCYGTTGCAGCTGGAATTAACCAGAGACACAAAGTGCAGAGAAGACTTGCAAAGCCTAATCTGAATTTCAATGTTAAGTGCTATTTAAGCAGCTCGCCTCTTATAGYGGCGTGGGGATTTTTTTAAATTTATGCAGCTGAATATATTAGACCTTGTTCTAACAGAGAATGTCTACTGAGCAGTAAGTAGGTTCCTGATTTCTAAACTTAGGAAGAATCCAGTTTGCCTACTTACTTTTGTTGCCTTTGCATGTAAATTAAAAGTTTAGGCTCTGATTTTGTGAAGACTAGCGTAGGAAAGAGTATTAGGAATTACTTTTGAGCTGTTTTTTGTTTTTAAATTGAGACTGCTTTTTTGCCTCATAACTACCTATATTGAAACCAAAATGCTTTCCAGTGTCTTCTAAATAAGCAAATAAAGATATTATCATATATGCAGTCTAGCCTCAAGGTTTATTTATGGATGAACTCCAGCATAACACCAGCTAAATAGAAGTATTTCACCAGGGAAAGACTGGTGTGTGTGTGTGTGTGTGTGTGTGTATATATTTTCCCTTAATCTCTTTTGCACTACCTTTCATAAGTGTTTGGCTTACAGTGTATCCAGGAAAGTATGTTAGAGGTATTCTTATACCTGTTTTTGAAAGTATACCCTCCAAACCATGTGTCTATAACTTTTATTTCTTAATGTACTCATTTTTATGTGAAGAATGTCGCTGTTGCTGAAAACCTTAAGGCAGTAGCTAGAACGGTTGAAACTTGGCTCATGTATTTTTTCGGTAACAACTTATTATCTCAGAATGCTTTACTATAGTTATTTATGACAGCTAAATAGTTCTGCTGTGTTAGAATGAATCACTGATGATAGTCTATGGAAGTAACTGTAAGAGAAATTATTATTTTTTAATAATTTTAAATTTAATTTTGAGATGAAAATTTTCTGTTACAATGATATTACTGTCTGTCTTAAGGGTGACAGTTGGAAAACTTGCACCTACTGATTTGGATGTGGTGGTATGCACGTATGTGCACAGGAACTTTCAGCATAGATAGCGACCTCTTTTATAGCTTTTAGTTAGAAAATATTGTAGCAGCAGGTTATCTTTTCATGGATTTTTACACCATAGACTATAATGCTTCATCTAAGACTTTTGATATTTCATCTGCTCAATATTTATTGKCAAATTGTTTTTTCAAAGTCTACTTTTATATTCCAAATTATTGTTTATGGATACAATTCACTATCAAGATGTGGCTGATAATCTCTGTCAGGAAAAAATGATGGAGACTACCATAAATAAGGAGCAAATGATGAAAATGAAGCTTACTTCTTGGTTGGTCCTTTAGTAGAGGCCTGGGGTTTGCATGGAAATTTGCCCATGTGATATTGTGACGAAATAACTTGTAGGACTCTCATGTAACACATCAGAATTGAATTGTATATTAACAGTGAGACTTCTAGTATCATTTTGGGAGCATAGTAAAGAGGAAGCATTTTCTCTACATAAGGTAGAGAAGGAAACTAGTTTTCATAAGTATTGAGTACTGTTCTGTTCAGTAAAGCTGCCTGGATTATTTTGCCCTCATTAAGAATCAATGAGCAATATGGCTACAACGTGTCTGAAATGTTGTGAGATACATGGGAAGAAGAATGAAAATACAGATTCCTTCAAAAAAAACTCAAAAGTTTGTTAAGATGGGATATCATTTTAACTAGCAAATACAGAAAGCTGATGCATGCTGCAGAGCACCTCTGTTGGCTGTGTTGGAACTGTGTACTGAGGCAGAACCACGTCTAATAMTCAGTACTACTTTTTATTTCCACTCAGTTTATTTTCTATCTTTTAAATAAAATAATAAGTAGCCATGAAATGTAACTGTGTTTCTGAAAGAAGGTATGGGAGATAACAGTAGTACTAACAACATAATAATTGAACCCTTTCTTGTCACGTAGTGTGTCTCAGGTAACGAAAGTGAGTGAGTAGTGCTTTCCTTTGTAAATACTATAGAATGGATAGAAATTTATTAGCTTTTAAACAAAACAACGGGGAGCTGGCAATTTTCAGTCATATAAATATGAGAAGCCTCAAAAAGCCCTTAGGGCACAGTAGCTCCTTTCTAGAAAAAGCAGGAGTGCACAGGATTCCAGGAGGAGAAATGTCCCTATTTAATGAAATGGTAGCAACGAATGACTTTATATTTAAAAAAAAAAAAAAAAAAAAAAGGTATGTTTATATGTGTGTAATGTTAAAAGCAAACTCTTGAGTATGTAAGCAGAAAAGCTGTTGATTTAATTGCTTGGTAGCACGTGTGTTAATGAGCCTAACAGTTTTGTTACTGAGAATTCCAAAGTGAGTCATAAAGGTAGGAAAGGCTGGCATGGAAAAGGACTTTTAAAAGTCAGTCTTCAATACGAAAGATGAGGAAAAGACRTTTTTGTTCTGTCTCACTGATGACTAATGGTGACGGAAGTCAGGCATAACCAGTCTTGCTTAGAAATACACTTAGAAGATACGAACTTCTTTTGCTGGATGCATTTGTTGCTCATGTAAGTTTGTGATTTGATCATGGATTCTATGCATTTGTGTTACCTTTGTGTGAAAGTACCTTTTAAAGTCAAAACAACAGTTAACTTTCTGTATTTGAGATGCTTATTTTAGGAAAGCGAAAGTGATTGGTAATTGATTGGCATCAGGTCTTGCCTGTGATCTCAGCGCCCCTTTGCCTAGCCAAAAGCAATTGCAATTGCAGGTTGCTTTATAGGTGTTTTTTTTTTTTCCCCCATGTCCTGTCTGGGAAGAAAAAGATTAAAAGAGTAAATAATGTGCTAGTAATTCACAGGGSCGACTCTTTTATTCTCTTTGTTTCCCTTGAATAGGGATTCACAAAGTAGTTTTGTTTACAGACATAGCGGGTGCTGCTTTAAGCTGGACATGCAAAATGACTTGACGTGCCACCTAGGAAGCGACTCCTTCAGGTCTCCTGGGTAGTAACGTTGGAGGAGGTGCAGCTGGGAACTGGAGAGGAGRCCCCCCTGGCAGTTCCCTGGGCACTTGATTAGGCCGTTTGAGCCCGGGTCGACTCATGTCTTTGCTGTCCGAATACTCAGCCGTTCATCCTGGTCTTGGCGGAGTGTCCATGATCAGCTGCTTCCATCAAGGACGGCCTTTGTGGAGGCTCTGGGCTGTGTGTAAAACTRTGAACAACTCCTCTTTAATCAATTCGATGCAACATGTAATGGTCTGAAACTGATAAAATCTAGCACTTCTGTGTTTCCATTTGTAAACTCAGTGCAAAAAGGTCATGTCCGAAAGATTTCATTTTTTATCATGAATCTCCTACTTACAATTCCAGGTTTTCTATAAAGCATGTGACCTAAATATATAAAGCAAATATTACTGTTAATAGCTATAATATAGTTATTAATAGATATATACAAATATATATATATACCCCAAACCAACTGCAACTCTGATCTAAAGCTAAGCACTTTTGATTCTTATACTTAGCAACAGTGCATGCGTAGACATTACTTTGGACTCTTGGATGCTTTCAATAGCTCCTCAGAGAGATTTGATAGAGACTCCAGTGAGCCTGGAATTACTTGTGCTACTATTTATTTGAAAAAAGTTTGAGACAGGCTAGGGTTAGAGGGCAAAATTCCCACTGGAGCTCCAGGCACRGCTCATCCTGGGCTTGTTCTGGCCTACTCCTTTGGCTGAGAGAGGGTCCCTGCCTTCTCCCAGCACCCGGGGGCTGACACTTGTGGGCATTGCTCCCCACTGATGGCACCTTAACACAGAAGAGACTGTCCTCTGCCAGCTGGTGAAGCTTTGAATCCTGCTGGCAATACGTTTCTTTCTCATCTAGTCACTGTCCCACAGTGAATAGTTTTCTACTTCAGTCTGTCAGTGAACTAATGGGTAGAGGCCTGTTTCTGCAAGTGAAAAATTCTTTTTAATCTCTGATGGTGAAAAGAGGAGAAGAAAAAATGGAATAATGTAGAGTAATTTGTGCTTTTACCTGATTTTTGAAGGAAGACAAAAAACGCTGAATGAATATCCAGTGTAAACCTTACTTGCTGTAAATGTAGAGCTTGTTGGAATAAAGGTTTCATGAACAGGAAAATTCCCAGGAGAAAAATGCAGTGTGCTGGCTAAATGAATGAGTCTGGGTAATTTACATATATAGTCTTGATTTTAGGAAAAACTGCAATAGCAAGTTATGAACTGTTTGGGTGTACAAATCCATGGGAGTCCCTGCTGAACACTTTAGGTGTCTGACTTCTGTGTTTCTATAGTTTTGTGTGTGAAAAACAAAGCTCTTTTAGCTGGTTCTAGGTACAGATTGTAAGTTAGGAAAATCGGACTGTCACACTGCTTGGCTCCCCTTCAAGGAGTTCTGTATCTCATAGCTTTGTGTGTGTTTCAGGCTTTGCTTTTTAAAGCAATTCTTGAATAGATTTGATAGCTTGGAACGTGAGTGTAAGTAGTTTTACTCCACGCTTGCTTTCTTCAGCTGCTAGCAAGGAAAAGCAGGCTCTGTTTTGAGGCCAGTGGAGAAATAATGTGGATTTGGGAGTCGCCYTGTGACATTGATCCTGTGTAACGTGGCCAGCCACTTAATGCAGCTTCGTACTGTGCGCGGGGCCAGAAGTGAATGGTGCCTCTGCCTCGCCTGCCAGCTGTCTTCACATATTGTCGTGTTCCTTGGTGAGCTGATSCAGTCGAGAGAGGTCGGGGTTGCTCTGTGTGGAAGTGTTTGCAGACTTGGCTGTGTTTCTGAGCACTACCAAGCAGTAATATTTTTCTCCTACACTTGTGAATAGATTTTATTCTTAGTGTCCCTGAAGATTATTTCAAAACCAAGAATCATCAAGCCACAAATTTACACCTTACAAATATCCCTCAGAAAAGCAGACTTTTGTAGATTGTAACAAGGACACGCTTTTTAATGTGTATTCCGGTTGCTTTACATATGCTATATGTATTCCTATAGCAAAACGCTGCTTAGCAGAAGGTAATCTGCATTAAGACAAAACTATTTCTCTGCTCAGTGGTTTGGGGATGGGAAGCTTCACTGTTGGGAAAATTGTGGTAAACATAAATTAAAGGATATTATAAAGCTGTGATGGAATTATTAGAGATTAAAAAAACTTCTCTTAGCATTGATTTTCTACTCTATAATAGATATTTGGGTTATTTACTGACTTAAAAAGGCAAAAATGCATACCTAATTTAAACAAAAGCTGAAGTGGTTTAGCTGTGATTACATTAAGCTGAGTACATTTGAATCATGAGAGCCTCTCTATAGGCATGTATTTTCTGGTTTGTGACTTGTTAATCTTACAGTTTATTCTTCTCTTAAAGTGTTTTTTATTAGTCTACATGTTTGGGTGTAATAAAGCCTTCATGTTGCAAGTATTGTTGTAAGTAAAAGTACAATAACTCTCTGAATTATGACAATTTCTGTTAAATATGGTTTGTCTGTTTGTTTTCTAGGTTATTCGGCAATAGTTATGAACTCCCGCTTGCGAGCCTTAGGTGGGAGGATAAATAATATAAGGGTGTCGGAACTACCAAARGAGAAAACTCGATCGGAGATTATCTGTAACGTGCACTTTCTGGATGGATCAGTACAAAGCTTCAAAGTCAATGTAAGTTCTGCAAACTTCTTTTTTCTCCCCCGCCCTTTTTTAAACATAACTTGCTTGAATTGAAGATGGTATGYGGGACCCCGAGGCGTGGGTTCCCCATAAGATATTGAAGAAGTAGCTGCTGAAGGTGCAGAATTATTGGGTATGGAGTGAGGCTGTTAAGTCGTTTAGAGAAGTTTAAACTTCCTCTAATGTCAACTGACAGATGGCAAAGTCATGCCATGCAGGATGTGTCAGGAAAAAGGTCTCTTGAGGGATAGGGGAACCACGGGGAGGTCAGTTCTGATGGTTATCAGGGATGAATAAGCAACTTGTATTTAAAGAGGACTTCAAAATTCGGGTTCTTTTCTCTCCCCAAAGAATTTGTAATGTTAAAAAGGAGCAGTCCCAGTACACTACTGTGGCAATGTCAATACCTACTTTCTCTAATACAAAGATGCTGCAAATAATGAAGACACTGTAGCTTAAAAGAGATGGATTTGCTGATCAGCCTTTTTATACTTAAATGTGGAGGAAATTGGAAACTTTGGACTGATTTGTAGCCTCCCCCCCCCCCCCCTTTTTTTTTTTAACTGAAATACCCTGTATTGGTACAACTACTGATGTGTTGCACTTATACATCAGGACAGTGTTTTAGAGCTATCTGTAAACAGCTTGTTTCTTAATCTTCAGTTCTCATTAAAAGTGCTTAGTTTTAATTTTATTTGAAAAGAAAGGAAATATATGCTCAATTGGTTTTTAGTATAATTATCTGACCGTGTAGGGAAACTGAATCAATTTAAGGATAATAGTGTGAATTTGTATCATTGAAATGATACTTTCTTTATCTAGTTTACCTTCTAGCTTAGTTACCATCTAGTTTATCTCCTTTATAATTTGAGAATTAAGAGGGTTTTCTGAGCCAATGGTGTTGGGTATCCAAAGAAAATCTGAGAAAACACCTGTGTCCTCTTACAGATTACAGAAT
Organism: Nothoprocta perdicaria; assembly: GCF_003342845.1. Taxonomy (NCBI): domain Eukaryota; kingdom Metazoa; phylum Chordata; class Aves; order Tinamiformes; family Tinamidae; genus Nothoprocta; species Nothoprocta perdicaria. The sequence goes on along the minus strand of NW_020455529.1, from coordinate 524,211 downwards.
ACCTTTYGGTAGGAGATTCAAAGCTTCACCTGGAAAAATCTATTTCTAGTTATCTGTACCTGACTAATTTTATTTCTGAACTTTCTGTTGGATTTTGATTGAGGAAAAAATATTTACTAGGCAAATGTATGATTGGTTCCTAATTATTTAGATTCTAGTATATAGAGAATTAGTGTCATTTTCTAGAGTGTTTATTGATGTGTGGTTAAATGTATGAAAATGAAATGACTTTGGTAAACAGCATTGTTTTACGAATGCTGTTTGTTAATTACAGTAAGTACTGTAAATATTACACACTTGTGTCCATTTTTGAAAGCCAGCGTAGTAGAGATTAATGGGATAGATTTTTTTCCTGCTTTTAGGCACACTTAAAATCAGTTGCTAGCTATTGATGACTTTGAAAGTGAACTTTTCTATTGCAAAATAATCTTCAGTATAAACCTATGAGTCTGGTAATATACCTTATAAGGTGTCCATTTCATCCCGTATGTTAAGACGAAAGAGAGTTGGAGGGAGGTAGCCGTGCAGCTGCTACTCCTGTGTGATCTGGGCTGCCGCTTGCTCTAAGGTGGCACTTTGTATAGATGTCTTACTCTGCATCTTATCTAAGTTCAAACACTCTCCTCCTTGTTCCCTGTGCTTTAAGGGCATTTAAAAGATCTTGTGATTATGAAGTGGCTAAACTCAGGGCTGGGTGGGGGGGGAGTACAACAAGGGTGTGTGTGTGTGTATATTTTATAGATAGATAGAGATATATATGAAAAAGGACAGTACCTTACTACAAAAGTTCTGCCGTTCATTTCCAGTTGGCCCTACAGGATTGCTTTATCTGTCGGTCTGGAATAGATGCTACTACCCTTGTCCCCTGCCCCCATCTTTGAAAGAGGAAGAATTAAAATAGTCTCAAATTCATCTGAACTAGTATATTCTTCATTGTAAGCAAAGTGCTGGCATAACTTTTAGTTGAAATCCAGCACTTGGGCAACTTACACTTCATGCTCCTGGTGTCAGGCCCATGTCATCTTTTGAGCAGTGAGAGCGGAGCCTGCTGATTCTCTTGGTGCCTTCGGTGTCTTGCAGCCATGGATCAATTTGCCCCTTTGAGCCAGGGATYGCAAAGGCCTCCGGAACTGGAGCTAAGCTGAGCTTAAATTCCTTCCTGAAATGTCACGTGGGACACGTTGCTCTCTGACAGAATAGGAGTGATGAGTGTGACTGTCCCATGGGCTTACTGGGTAATGCAGGGAAGAGATTTTGGCAATATGGGTGTTGTGCACGACGGAACCTTCATACTAGCACAGAGGGAGCCTGCCTTCCTCGGTCTGGACTGCCCTGCCTGGTTAGCCAGCCTGGGAACTGGCTTTGCTGCTGTCTCCTCACGGTGTCAAACTTTCCAGCTGGGAAAGAGATTGGAGGCCAGCTYCTGCAAACTGGTATTTAACAGTTCTGCTGATGGTAACAGAAGAATTCAGCCTAATGAAGTTTGGGCCTGAGTGTTTGTGGGCAGGTTTATAGTGTTAGCTTATTTTTTATTTTCTTGCACTGACAGCCAGCACCATTCTGTGTCCTAACTTGTGGTCTGTGCGGGAATCAGAGGTATAGGATACAGAGGTATAATTACAGAAAGCAAGTTTTATTCCGAGCAGGTTTTCCTATCAAGACAAGTCCTTCCCTGTCCCTTTACAGAAAGTTTTTGTTAGAACTACYGTGTTTAATAATGAATTGATAGTATGGAGGTGTTTTCTGATGTAACTAGCCAAAGACAAATAAGAAAACAAGGTCTTGTGCAAAAGTGTTTTATGGTTTTGTTTTGTCATTATGTGCATATGAGCACATACAAATGTTTTCTCTTCAGTCCGGACTTGGAGAATTGGGACTAAACAGATCACTTTTTTTAAGGACTCTGTGTTGTATTTTCAATTGAAAAGAGCTTCAATGTATTAGTGGAAAATAAAGATTGGGGATTTTTTTGAGTTCCGTATTTGCAAGGTACCTGGTTGTGATTAAGTTTCCATGTATGATATGGACTGCATTCTTAGCTATTACTAGGCTAAGATGCTTGAATGTCTAAGTATGCTTTACATACATACATAGGCGGGGCTGTATTTTTCCCACTGTAAATAAGTAGAAAGTGAATTGAGAAAGAGTACTGAAAATTTGGTCTTACTCCATGTTACAGTATAAATGGGAGAGTCCCATTGACAGAAAGTAGGGAGAAAGAGAGAATACAGCACATCTCCTGGTCCTTCTCTACAAAAGCACATCTCTGGGTTGTAGAGAAGGAAAGGGAGATTTACTGTATTGTATTGTCCTCTTGAAAATGTTTTTATATACCATTTACTTTATAGAAGTTTAAACTATAGAAGTTTAAACTGTTATTAGACTGTTTTTTATGTCCAAAGAATTAACAGTCTTTGTTTATTAGTATAAAGACAGAGAGACAGAGCTCTTAGGACAGTGGGTCTTGGTTATCCCAACTTCTAGAAAATATTAAAAATAATAAGAGTTCTACTAGGAGCCTTTTAAAGCATAGTTTTTAGCAAACTTAAAGATTTTGAACTTGGTATAATCTGAATTTCATAAATACATCAGGAAATTATTGTGGTACAGGGAGAACATGCTACGTATTGGTTGTGATACTATCCTGCCATTGAATGGTAATTTTGGCCTATGAAGCTTCAGGTGAAGTAAGTTTAAAGACAGACTTAAATAGAGATGAATGGGGTGTGTCAAGAGGTGGCTAAGGCAAAGCTTTTAACACTTCATGGTAAGCACTGGTGAATGTTAGGAAGATGAAATGGCAACTTCCTTGTAGAGTGAGAGCAAATAGACCTCATGGAAATGTTTCTTTTTCATATAAGAAGTTTTACTGTTCTTAAGATCAATTATCTCAATAATATGTCATTGGAACTCAACTGTCTAGTGTAGAAACTGTTTTTTTTTTTTAAATTTTATTGTGGAAGAATATATTAGCTATTTGCTGAAGTGATTCATCAGGCTAAGAAGAACTTGATTCTAGTGCTTATTCATCCTGTTATTCTGTCCCTTTCCTTTCTAAGAGGAGAATAAAAATATTTTGTTTTATAAAGCACCTGATGTGCTGTAGTATTACAAAATGTTTTGTGGTTTTGGATTGTCTGTTATATGTCAAAAACYAAAACCAATGGTAAGACTTACTCATACTGCCTTGCTTTGTACCTAGATCCGAAGATTTGTTTATGTGCAAATAGATGAAAAATGAAGCAATGAGAGTTGTTTCTATTTGTTGATGTATGGGGTGAAAAATAAGTCAATTTTTTCTTAAAGTCACATTTTATTTTCTTGAAAAAACTGTTTGATAATGGGAAGGGGAGTTAACTGTGCGTTTAACCTGAGGCTCTCGTAGTTTACGCTGGGATGTGGTATTTGACAATGTGCTTGTGGCAGGGAAATGCAGGCCCTGTCTTCCTATAAGCTTCTCAAACTGAGTAAATACTCTTTGTGTCTTTCAGCTTAAGGAATTTAACAATTGAAAAAGGTTTTTRACAGTTGAAAATAACTAATGCACTTGGTTTAGGCTTCTGGAGTGGGTGTTTCTCTCTAAGCTTGTCTATGCACTGTGGAAGAAGAATCCTCCTGCTTTTGATACCAGAGAGCAAGACCTGGAGCCACAGACAAGTAGCACTGGCAGTGGCTTGGGAAAGGAGAGAGGAGGAGAATGAAACTGTGCATGTAGGTAGGCAGGAGAGCTGGTATTTGCTGAGCTRGATTTAGGGTCTGGAGACATTTGGGAATATTACCAAGATACAAGTGCTGAGCAAGGAAATTGGAACAGGGATTTTAATTGTTTTTACTGGGAAAGTAGTACAAGGGCTAGGAATTGCTGTGCAGTGGAGGAGGAGATTGAAATTGTGAGGAGACAAAGATAAGGTGATGGTCCTGGCACTCACATGAAGAACCAGAAAAGTTAGAAATGATGCTGATCAGAAGCATCAGAAGGGAGGAGCATGAAAGAAAAGCGTTACGAGGGTTCCAGGTTAACCCAAGAATCCTGAACTCTTCTCTACTATTTTCTGGTAGAGCATATGTCTCRTTGACTGCTTTTGGTCACAGTATTGTTGTGATTTCCTCATGTAGCTCAAGTGYCAGAAATACACATCACAGATGTGAAGTCACGCTTCTGGGTCGCGCAAGTGTCACCTGATAGAGGTTTTTAGCCTTCTGCTTAAAAAACAAAAACAAAAAACCCCATGCAACCTGGAGCAATGGTATACTAAGGCAATGCTAAAGGTAAATAAAAAGCTTGYAAGTCCGAAATGCCTATATTTCAGAGAGTTAAGATAGTATCTGCAAGTTGCATTGGGCCCTCTTTGTGCACGTGCATTGCTAGTCCTCATAGCAAATGTCCCCACTTCTGTGGAAGATGCTGCCCTCTGACTGCGCTGGGTGGAATCGTCTTGGAGATGCCCAGTGTCCCGGCTCTGAATGTTTCTGTGAACTCCTACCACTTGTGGCAGAGATTTCACAATTTTTAAGCTAGGTTTAGAAATATGCTACTTGAGAGAAGTGTGCGGGTATTGCCAATGAACTGCTAGGTGTTCTGCTCCAGTGGAAGAAAGTGTTAGGTAGCATTTAGTGTTGCAAAATCAGCCAGCAGAGACCTGGGTCCAGGAAAGAAAAGGGAGGTAGCTGAATCATAGCTGARTATTTGGAGACCGATGTGAAGGTGGAAATGAAAGCAGCAGTACAGTATCTTTCAGCTTAARGAAAGAAGTTAGGATGTACAGTCTTTTCCCTGCAAGAGGGGTGCTGGAGAAAGGCACACCGCTGGTTTGGTGGTGACAACAGGGACCACAGCAGCCTGTAACAGCAGCACGTGGCAGTGCTGGCTCTCAAAATCTGAGCATGAGAGAGGCAGACTACTTAAAACCGAATTGTTGCACCCATCTCCTGGACTGAAATCATGCCAATTCATATTACAAAATGTACACATTTTTTCGAAAGGGATACTTTTTTTTTTGGGGGGGGGGGGAGGAGGAGGAGAAAAAGCTTTCATTGTAATAAAGTTCCTAGTTTACCAGAAATTCTGCATAGGGCATGGTTTTCATTCATTAATTTTTATAACTAATTTCAGTTGATTTTGTGTGTGTGTGTGTGTGTGTGGTTTTTTTTTTTTTGCATGCTGGTGAATTTCACTTCTGTGGTTTTCTTGTTTTCAGAAGCAAGACACTGGCCAAATTTTGTTGGATATGGCATATAACCAGTTGGGTGTGACAGAGAAGGAGTATTTTGGTTTACAGCAAAACGAAACATCGGTAGATTCTCCTGTGAGTATAGTAAATAATAAATCTGTATATATCAAAATAGTGTTTGTCTATAAATATTTTTAATCCATCTAATAGTTTTTCATTTCACAGCGATGGCTTGAACCAAGCAAACCTATTAGAAAACAGTTAAAAGGTAAGACTTGTTTTTAATACCTTGGTTGTGACTGTGTAGTCAAGCTTTTCTATCCTCCTACGACTAGAATGAATACAACTGTTGAATATTAGTGTCCAGAAGGTAGACTTTCTTTGAGCCTTATCTCTGAATCTTTTGATCAGAACTTTTGGCATTTCTTGTTGCTGTAAATGAAAGCAGTAACCAGTTAATGGTGCTAATGGGTGTAGGGGTGGGGGTGCTTTTTTGTTGTTGTTATTTTTAAGTATTTTTGAGTGCCTCTATTGTTCTAGTATTTTTGTGTTTATGAACAGCTTCAGGTAGCACAGAATAAGGAAATAATGAGGAAATAGGAGCTTAAGGACAGACCAGCCAGTTCCCAGTCCCTGTGATACTGTCCAGGTAGCAGCCTGGGGAATGTAGCCTGGTATGGTAGAGTTAGTCACAATTTCTGCTGTAAACTTTTTTGCATTTGAGAGAGAAATTTGCATTTGAAAGTTCTTTTATTTCTCCAATAAGCTGTAGATAGTGTTTGAAAGAAAATAAAAATACATGGAATTAATATGGTGAACTTCTGCATTTTGTGTGTATGTGCGTGTAAGGTAGGATTAACACTTGTCCTGACTGAAGCCCTTAATGGATTTGCTGCTTTTTCCCTCATAGAATAACCATAGGGGGCACAGATGACAATTAAATAGTGCCTTTAGCTAGAATAGCACATCCGAAGGATTTTAAGTGAAAAAGCCACAGTATTTGAGAATATTTTCTTCTCATAGTTGGTACGGGAGGTCWGGGAAAATTTCTCATGGCTTCTTTCTGTTCCAGGAGAAAGCATGTGAGATTGCAATGTRGTTGATCATTCATGTGTTTTTTCTGTAAATATAGGCATTAAAAACATCTGATTCTCTCCCTTTTAAAGAGAAAATTGATTTGCTCTTCTAAAACATTGCAGGAGGTTTCCCCTGCACCCTTTGTTTTCGCGTAAGGTTTTTTATACCCGATCCCAACACACTTCAGCAAGAACAAACCAGGTAACTTCTATGTTTGCACTTCACCTCCATAAATGAAGAATAAGTAGAGTCTGTCCCTCTCTCTGTCCCCCTGCCATTAGTTTCGGGGAACTATGCTTTATTCTGAACATAGYTTTCTATAACTTCTTGTATTAAAAGTGCTTGGAATTCACTGTTTGCATTGTCTGGAATGAGGGATTTCTACTATACACAGCCCAAGTTTCAAAAACAAGAACACAATATAAGCCAATATAAAGAGGTTAATTGATTTGCTTACTTGCACCTTCAGTTCGTTTTTGAACCCTTCAGCAATTGAAGTACCTGCCTATTGTTATTTTTCTTTTATTTTCCTGATCCCATAATTATTCAGCTGCCATGATTTAAAAATATTGTTCAGTTTTTAAGCTATTTGTTTGTCCTTAGTCTGTATTAGGAGAGCTGTATCACCAGTAAATCAGTATTTTGAACTTGTAGATAGAGTGGACTGATTTTGCAGGGCTGTGTGTAGGGGACTCCTTATTTTGGGAAGAACAGATAAATCCTCATGTTCTGTGTTGTCCCTTACTTTTAACTTAGAATTCTGTTTGGGAATTTTGATGCACTTTGCTGTMTTCAGGTAACTTGTTGCAGAATATTTGTGTTCAGTGTGCATAATTTAGAAATTTAGAAATAATTGAGACCCATGGATTTGGTACTTGTAACAGTCTTCATTGTCTAAATGTTAATAGTTAATATTTTCAGTGACTGGAGAGTGTAGATAGTAGAAACGTGAAATAATTTTCTTGTTTTTACATTGGTTAATCATGCATTTGTAAGTTGTTCTGTAGTTTAAAACTAGAATTATTCGAAGATCAACTCTTCATGGTTTAAAACATCCCATCTTAACATCTCCCCTTCAGCACTGCTCTTAAGTGAAGTTGTCCAGTGCTCTAACATGAGCAGGACTAAGAGTTCCTGGAGAATTGTTGCAAGAGCTTTTCTGCTTGAAAAATGAACATTAAACTAGTCCCAGGATGGACTATGGGTTTTAAATTTAAAGTGTTTATACGTTCAAGATGAATATCCCTCATAGAAAAGGAGCCCAGTTCTTGACTGGCTTTTGTTCTGCAGCATCAGTTATGGGCCTGAGTTGCATTGTAGATATGCTCTGTAGCACCTGGGCATAGTTTTTTCTTAATCATTTGACATTGATACTGTGGTCCTGGATTTATTGTAGGCTGCAAAAGATCTCTGAAACTGCTGCAGAATAGTATTTGTATGTCATTACCTATTTGTTTATACCAGTATATTCTCTTGCTTCTGTAGTTTCTGAGGAAAACCCTCCCTGTCAATTGCTACCTATAACCATTCAAACTGTGCCTTTTAAGTGTTAAAAACAGTATTTTTTTCTTTCTCTTCAAAATGTTTCCTAGGCACTTATTCTTCTTGCAGCTGAAGACTGATATTTTGGAAGGAAGGTAATAGAAGAATCTTCACCTTTTTAGTTTCTTTAAATAGAAAAAAAAAAAAAAGCCATTTCTGAGAATATTTATTGTTGCTGTAAAAATTTACCTCCTGAAATAATGCTTTTAAAAAGCAAGCTGTCAGGAAATGTTGCAAATTCTTGCTTAGCTTATTTATTAAGAAGTTAGACATCTGTTGTGAATCTGTGAGTTGTAGCAGATGCTGTGTTCTGTGCAGGTATCATGTCAACCCTAAAGATTATCTTTATGAAAGCAAAGATAYGCCACCTAGAGCCATCTAAACATAAGGGACCTGGTGTCTTCAGCAAGTTTTTGCTATTGGTGTTTGTACTCCTTGGGTTACGTTACTGATATGATGGGCATATACTCAGTGGCTCGTTTACCTGCGGTTCCTGTTTGTGTATTTAAAAGAAAGAGGGAAGAGTCCAAATAACCACTGCCAAATATAAATATAGAATGCATTTAGGAGTTAGGATTGCAGGTGTTGACTTCTTTCTGTGGAGTCACTTTTATACTGCCTTGGTGCTTGGTGTTTTGGCCAGCTTTAGTGTTTGGGTCTAGTTGGGGTATAACAGCAGCTGTTAAAATCACATTCAGAGCCCCAGAAAAATTCCTTTCCTTTTTGATTTCCAGAATAAGCATCCAACAAGGATAGCAGCATGTCCTTTTCAGACTACTTATTTCCATTCAATGAAGGAGCTGTTACACCACAAAAGGCTTTTATCATCTTGCTGTGTGGTAACCAAACTTTAAGAGACATTTCGAAGATAAAGACAGGTCTTTATGAACTTTTTCTTTGCAGGAAGATAGCTAACACTTCATTTATACTGTCAATATCTAAATACAAATTTGTCTTCCTTTCCAGGTTGTCATGTCCTCTTAATTCTGCTGTTGTCCTGGCATCATATGCAGTACAATGTAAGTAGTTAGMAGTTTCTCTTGTTAGCAAATGTATGTAACTAACACCTTTTTCTACTGTTTAGCACAGGAAAATAAGGAAAGATTTCTTTGTCTATCTGTGTGGAATATTCCACAGACTACACACATTGCTTTGTAAAAAAGAAGAAGGTCTAAATGGAAAAATTCTACATGTTCATTCAGTCCTATAGAAAAAAAGGTTAATTGTTACAGGAATAATAGTTGTATTTATGTGTGTCTGTAGAAAATCTATTGCTGATTGAAAGGAATGCTTTCCCTGTCACTGGAAACAAAATATTACAGTAAACTGCAGTAACTTGAAGCCATTCCAAATAAAGGCAGGATCATCTAGAAGACAGTCAAGCGGGATGGTACATGGATTATGTGAATTAAGTTTTTTGTTGTCGTTCATATAATGCTGCTTCAGGAAACACTGCTTTGTTGGATATGTAAAAACTGCCTGGTACTGTGCAATACATTAAGGTGATTATATTTAAGTAGTCTACTGCTTTCTTTCTGAGCTGGTTGCTGCTCAGAAAACTTGCTTCTGCTTACTTCAGCAGAAAGGAGCTCTACAGCAAAAACTGTATACAACATTAGGCTTTATCAGCACTTTCAGAATGACTTATGTCACAGGTGGCATACCCCAGGTTACAAAATAATTGTTTTCCCYTTCAGTCTTATTTGTGTTTCCTTTTTAGTTCTTTGGATRTCTACTAATGCAGTTCTTTGTTCTAAAAGAGAATGTTTGATAGAGCTTGGTGKGTGGAAGATCAGGAAAGACTGTGGAAAAAATGCTTTGTGTCTTTTAGCTTTTTCTTTCCCAGTGGATTCTGGAGTGTGTCGTGCCACTATTTGCCTCATTTTTCTCAACAGCTTAGTAGTTACCAATTTAAAAATACATATTTTTTTGCTAGCGAATAGCCTTTCTGTTTTTGTTTGTATGATACCTATATTCATTAATATCCACCCCAGCAAAGCATTAACTATTCGTAGAGACATTTCCTTAAAAAAAAAAAGGGGGGGGGGGGGGCATTAAAAAAAAGTTTCTCTTAGATGAAATGTGGAAATCTCTATTGATTCATGTTTGCTAGGATTCCTGTCAGGGTAAGTTGTTCTAAATGTTCCTTTCTCAATATTTTAATTTCTAATTATACTTTTTAAGGAGAGTTTAAGTTCCTAGATATGAAGTATCTGCTGTTGTCTRAAATTGGCATGGATCATGTGGATCCTGCAACTTTCCTTGCCTGAAGAGAGGGAAATTGCAGTTGTCTGACAACTTTATGAGTTGCTTGGGCAACATTTGCAACAACTGTCATGGCAGGGAGGGCTGAGGAAGAAGTCCTTCATAGTGTGTGGAGTTTGAGGTTTAATATATCCACTCTTCGTGTGTCTTTTAAAAGCTTTTTTTTAAGTGTATTTTTCCACATGTGGCAGGTGTGTAGATAACYTGCAGGCTTGTAAGTTTATGGAGGTGCTAACTGAAATATGTTGGCAATGGCTGGTAGAAATTGAATGCTGTTCCTCTGGGTTGCCTCTTGCCCAGATACCCGTCTTTAATACTAAAAAGCTAAAATAAATACCTGGAACTTTACTTTGCCTTCAATTGTGACATACCTTGTGTTGTCAAATGGTACTGGAGAGTGTGTGTGAATATTGCATCCAGTTAACTACCATGTTACTAGTCTGGATAAAGTGCCCAAATGGTATTTTTTTAAGAATAAGTAAGTTGCTAGTTTAAAATCACTAACTGTCTTGGACAGAAATTATGAGTTTTATGGTTGGTGAAACTTTGGAAATCTTCTTCAAAAGTTAAATACCAAGAAAGTTAAATACTAAGTTGTATTTGAAAGAATATAWCTATTATCAAAACTAAAGTGTGAAACCCTTATTAAAATAAAAACACTCTAATGATAAACTGTTTACTTTTTTATTACCCATGTAAAATGTGAATATTGTACACAGTCAATAGAATTAAATAATGGWCCTATGCACTATTGTTTTTGATTTATTTATAGTAAAATGCTATGTAGCTGATATACCACTGCTTATTCTRTAACTTCTTGTAGTTAGTTCCTAATTCCAGGACCATATGTAAATACACCTAACAATAAATATATGGGAAATCTCTTGGATTTGATGAGAATTCATTTCCATATGCCCCGTTTTTTTCCTTCTTGACTCTCTTTCCCTTATTTCCCTTGGAACTATTCCTCGTTCAGCTATGCCTGGAGAACCAGGAGGTTTCTCTAGCATATGGCTACTTTTGACCAGGAAACAGTTTCTTGGGTTTGAACCCGTGCTGTATTTCTCTTCTGAGAAAAGGAAGGCTGGTGAGGGTAAGGAGTCAAGGGAAGTTTAGCTTAGTGTGCAGGCTRCTTGGGAACTAGAGCTGAGAGTTTCCTTCAAATTTGGGAGTGTTAAAAGACTGAGGTGTTGTCTACCTCTGTCTACCTCTGAGGTGCAGGAAGACCAGAATACTTGGAAGARCCTCAGTTCAGGAGATCACCAGAATCGGTTCTTCAAGCACTCCTGCTTTACAGATTTGTAATAAACACACAAAACCACACACACACACAAAAAAAGCACGAATCAACATATTGGAGAATAGCTGCTTTGGGGATTAGCCAATGCTTTAGCCAAAGGGGCTGCCTCTTTGCAGTGCCTTGGGCACTGTTCCTCCTTTTTTTTTGAGGTGGATGAACCTCTTAAGTACTTCTGTATATCATGACWAAAAAGGGGAAAAAGCCCCAAGAACAGTCGTGTGAGGTCCAGGTATATATTGCACAATGTTGTATGCGTGATGGTGACAGGCGGTGAATACTAAGGGAAAAGGACGTATGTGACACACAGAAGGTCAGTTGTGAGACCAGTTAGTTCTGCAAAACCTCTTAGTGTTTTGGGAGTACTGATAGTTATTCCCTTAAGTCTTTAATTCTGTTATCCTTTTATCCTGTTCCTTATCTCTCCCTGCTGCTTGCTTGCTTTCTTGAGATGAAATGTCCTTGTATTTTGGATTATGTTTTGTTAGTACATTTTCTGATTGTAACTGTATGGTTTCTGAAGTTCATTTTATATGAATATAATATTTTATATRAAGGTATAGCTTAGATTTCAAGTAGATTTGGCAAATACCAGTTCAGTAGAATCAGACTGAAATCAGTAGAATTCATGTTTWCCTTTCCTTCGTTTTCATATTTTTTCCCCTTTTTGTACTATGACTGGATATAAACTGCTGTTTTCATTTTTGATTGGCAGTGATTATTATTCATTTTTGTTTCACTTGGAGACAGACATTGGTGTATGAGTGGCTAATGTCTTTTCTATGGTTATTACTAATAAAGACTACTGKTTTTTTTAATGTCCAGTTTATCATTCTGTCTTATCACAAAGTGACCAACTACCATAAGTTTATTCAGTAGCTGTTTACAGTCCTCTTATGATCAAACCCTTTAAAGGGCTTGAGTGTGAAGCATTATTTGCTTCTACAAAACTAGCATGTTTTCTTCCTTTTYTCTTTATTCACATTATAGTTAATTCTGCTAGTCTGATTGGGAAAACATGCTTGCTTACTGAGTGGCTCCAGGGGTGAGAGTTCATAATTGTGCCTTAATTTGCTTTAAATACTTTCAGAAACGCATCTTCTTCCTCTTAGTAGACTGTTTATGAGTTCTTTTGTCCTTTTGGTCTTTCTCTAAGCTTTGTCTTTCAACTAAGCTAAGCTTTCAACATGGTATCTCCGTGCCTGTGCAGTTTTTTTTTTTAATTCTTCTGTTTCCTGTCTCTTTAATAAGTATCTGCATTTTGATGTTGGTCCTTCTTTGAAACTAAATTCTGTGGAATGTGTTTTTTAACTGATTCTTGAAGTCGTTGTTCGTATGTGACTATTTTGTGGTCACTGTTGTTCACTGGTTCTTTGATAGCAATGTTTTGTTCTAAGTCCTGTGCTTTAATTTGTGCTCTGTAGTGCATCATCTCTTTGTGTTCTCTATTTGCATCAAGGATTGATCACTTCAGGCTTCTTATGTCATACAGATGAGGATATATCTTCTCATCTTCATTAYTGCATTTTGTTCCATTATCTCAGCGTATCAGTCACTATTGTCATATTAATCTGAAGGTCAGTGATGTGGCCCTAGCAGAAGAGTATCCATATACGTATTCACAGATTGCAATTTTATCTCTGAGAATTTTTATTCCTTCATATAAGTTAATTAACCTTGTCATTGCCCTACCATTAAGTTTCCTTTGGTCCCACTCCTTGGCCATCATGACCAGATACTATTCATATATAATTTGCAGTTAAATGGAATGCCTGTGGGCATGCAGTGAATGAGAAGCATGGATAGCAAACGTCATCTCATGTAGTTAAGAACCGTAGAAGAATATTTCTTGGAAGTGACTTCAAAATCAGATCAGGTTGCTCAGAACCTTTCATAGGATCATTAAAGTTGGAAGAGACCTCTAGAGATCATCTAGTCCAACCCTCATGCACACACAGGGTCGCCCAGAGCACGTGGCACAGGGCTGCGTCCAGGCGTTATTCCAGGACTCTGTCACCCTGACTGTCAAGAAACTTTTCCTTAAGTTTCTGTGGAACTTTTGGTGCTTCAGTTTGTGGCTGTTTTCTCTAGTGTTATCACTGTCAACCACTGAAAAGAGGTCAGCCCCCTTCTCCTCACTCCCTCGCTTGAGGTGTTTATAGACACTGATCAGGTCCCCCCATCAGCCTCCTCTTCTCCAGGCCGAACAGGCCCAGCTCTCTCAGCCTTTCCTCACAGGGTAGATGTTCCAGRCCCCTGATTATACTTGTAGCCCTGTGCTGGACTCTCTCCAGTAGCTCCACATCCCTCTTGTACTGGGGAGCAGGACAGTACTCCAAATGTGGCCTCACCAGGGCTGAGTAGAGAGGGAAGACACAAGGGCACACTGCTGCCTCATGTCAACTTGTTGTCCACTATGACACCCACATCCTTCTCTGCAGAGCTGCTCTCCAGAAGGTCAGTCCCCAGCCTGTACCGGTGTTTGGAGTTATTCCTCCCCAGGTGCAGGACTCTGCACATGTTCTTGTTGAACTTCATGAGGTTTTTCACCGCCCAGTTGTCCAGTCTGCCCAGGTCCCTCTGGATGGCAGCGCAGTATCAGGTCCTCCTCCCAGTTTCGTATCATCAGACTTGCTAAGGGGGCACTCTGTGCCTTCATCCAGGTCGYTGATGAATAAGTTGAACAGRACCAGACCAAGGACTGACCCCAGGAGGGCGCACAGGCCTCCGACTGCACTCGGCGTCTCTGATCACCACCCTCTGCGCTCTGCTATGCGGCCAGTTCTCAATCCACCTCACTGTCCACTCATCTAATCCACACTACCAGAGGTTGCCCAGAAGGGTGCTGTGAGGGACAGTGTCAAAAGCCTTGCTGAAGTCCAGATAGATGACATCCGCTGCTCTCTCCTCATCTATCCAGCAAGTCATTCCATCACAGAAGGCTATCAGGTTAGTCAAGCATGGTTTCCTCTTGGTGCATTGATSCTGACTATTCTCTCTCTACTGTCTGGAGACAGCAGCCAAGATCAGCTGTTCCATSACTTTTCCAGGGATGAGACTGACTGGCCTGTAGTTGCCTGGGTCCTTCTTGCCCTTTTTGAAGACTGGCGTGACATTGGCTTTCTTCTGGTCCTCAGGCACCTCTCCCATTCTCCATTACCTTTCAAAGGTGACGGCGAGTGGCTTAGCTATAACATCTGCCAGCTCACACAGCATTCTGGGCTGCATCCCATCAGGGCCCATGGATTTGKGGGAATCGAGTTTACCTAAGTGTTCTCTGACCCAATCTTCCYCTACCCAGGGCAAGTCCTTCTCTCTCCAGGCTGCTTCTCTGGTCTCTAAGCTCTGGGATTCCAGAGGGCTGCCCTTGGTAAACACAGAAGCAAAGAAGGCATTGAGCAACTCAGCTTCTTTCATGTCTTTCATAACTAGGGCACCCACCCCATTCACCAGTGGACCCATGTTCTCCCTAATCTTCCTTTTGCCSCTGATATATTTGAAGAAGTTCTTGTTATTTTTATCATCCCTTGTCAGATTTAATTCCAGATGCACCTTAGCCTTTCTTGTCACATCCCTGCATTCCCTGACAACATTCCTGTATTTCTCCCAAGGGACTTGTCCTTTCTTCCACRTTCTGTATACTGCCTTCTTCTGCTTGAGTTTTGCCAGGAGCTCCTTGCTCATCTGCACAGGCCTCCTGTCCCCCTTCCGCCCACTCCCCCCCCCCTCCCCCCCGACTTCTTACTCATGGGGATGCAGCAATCCTGAGCATGGAGCAAGTGCTGCTTGTACTAACCAGCTCTCTTGGGCCACTCATCCTTCTAGAGCCCTAGCCCATGGGATTCTTCCAAAGAGATCTCTGAAGAGGCCTAAGTCAGCCCTCCTGAAGTCCACGGTTGCAAGGCTCCTTACAGCCCTACTTCCTCCTTGTTGGATTCTGAACTCCACCAACTCATGATCAGTGCAGCCAAGGCTAGCCCCTACCTTCACCTCTCCAAGAAGTCCCTCTCTATTTCTTARTACCAAGTTCAGTAGCCTATCTCTCCTCTTGGCTCCTCTCCAACCTCTGCCAAAAAGTTATCATCAGTGCTCTGCAGGAACCTCCAGGACTGTGCCTTGCTGTGGTGTCTTTCCAGCTGATGTCAGGGTGATTGAAGTCCCTCATGAGAACCAGGGCCTTTTGACCGTGAGGCTACTTCCAGCTGCCTGTAGAAGATCTCCTCAACTTCTTCATCCTGATCAGGTGGCCTGTAGCAAACAGCTACCACAGTGTCTCCCACTGCCCTCTAATCCTTACCACTCTAATTAGTCTGCCCTCTAATCCTTACCACAAGCTCTCGACTCATTCATCATCCACTCCTAGGCTGAGCTCCACGCATTCCAGTTACTTTCTCACATAAAGAGCAACTCCACCACCTTGTCTGCCCAGCCTGTCCTTCCTAAACTTTCCGGATGACTTCTTAGTTTCCATTGCGGAAACTTGTCTGTTGTCTGTTATCCTCTTGCTTCACAACATCACACAGCCTGGCTTTCTTTTTTTGCAACTTCTCTTTGCATAGTGGAAGGCAGAAATGTTGCATAAGCTGCCTGACTAATGGTCTTGAAAGGAAGCACTAAATAAATGAAGTCTCAGTAATTACTATAACTACTGTTGGTATGAATGACTTTACTTCCATAACTGTTAGATCTTCCGTTTATTAAACTTCTCTTTTAAAGGTGCCTTTTCTGTTTCTATGCAATGATATATTTGATACCTGAACTTTTTATTTGGGAAAGTTGTGTGTGACCCCATATAAATTCTATTAAAATCTCAGTGCTATGCTAGTTTGCTTGTGTTCAATTTTCCCTTCCCCTGTATCTGAATCTTCTCAAAATATTTATTTCTTTTCTAATTGATCCAGTCCTTTTTTCCCCGGTATCTGTCTTCAGAAAAAAAATATTTTTGCTGACAGAAGAAAGAAACAAATATGCCTTCCTCTTCCTAACCAAGCAGTCAAATCTGAAGAAAACACGACCTGTTAACATGTATCAGTGCAAACTGTTCTTTAAGCATTCATAAATTCTTACTATACTGAGTACAGTACTTGAATGATACAGTTAATATCTGAGCAGACCAACATGGGCCTTCTTCCAAGAAAAATCATCACATTATTTGACTGTTGCACTGTCCTTTACTGAGAGTTATAAAGTGAATGTGCTTTTGAATATGGCCTTTGGGATGATTGGTTTAAAGCTCTTCATGTTGAATCTGTAAATTTTGAATGTTGAATGATTGGTTTAAAGCTCTTCATGTTGAATCTGTAAATTTTGAATGTGTCTCATATTTAAAGCAAATGTGCCCCTTCCCTCCTTCCGTTTCCTTCTATTTATTTTACTTCATACTCTTTCCCAGTTATAATGAATTTAAACAGTAACACATAACTAGAATGGGAAAAGATAAAAATGTATTTTTTTAATTGTAACTTTATATTGAGTCAAAAATGCTGGTCCATGTGATCTAAGTAAAAGCTATATTGGGAAAAAATTAGATTGGAGGAAGACAACATTATTTCCTTCCCTGTTCTCTCCTGAAGAAATGCAGTAAAGAGATAGAAATATTATGTTTTTCTTCCTACTGAGGTCTCAATATGCCCTATTTTTTTCTTGTATTTGGATAATTTAAATCCCGCAAAAGATGATTACTCTTCCAAGATGTCTACTAATGAGCGCTTATAGTTTCTCTTCAACTCTGACAGTTGGCTGGAGAGTTGGAGAAGCAAGTAGTATTCTAAACTGCTCCCCTTGTTGGCATGACCTCAGGTAGCTAGGAGGAAGAAGCAAAAAGACCACAACAACCTTCATGTTTGGAAGATGAGCCAGMAGATAATCATAATGAACCAAGGAACAACAGTTGCCCTCTTTAGAGAAGGTAAAATTATAGTAAAAAATATTTTTACCTGATACAAATGAATTTAGAAGTGGACAATTATATTGTCTTATTCTTGGCAATCCAGTCTCTTCCCACTGACAAGAATGTAATTCAGACGTCCATCGCCAGAACAGCGTTAAAAATGCAGATTATTTTTCTAGGAAAAGATGACAAGTGTTAATGGCTAATAAAGATAAAATGGTCTTCAATCAGCTACTGTCATCTGTCAAACTGTGGGTTTTACACTGTTACTAACATCTCTACTTTGTACAGTTATTGTTGTTCCTTAGCCTAGAGAGTTAAACTTTTGTTTCATTTTGTATTCTCATTTTGTATTCAAAAAAAAGATTATTTGTTGTTATACTTGTAAATCCTCTGACTTGATTTTTTTTCCTTGTCAAAGAGATAAACAGCAGCATTCAAGTAGATGTTTTGGTTCTATTGTAAATATTTAATCTTTTACCAGACGTTTTGCAAACTAATTTGAAATTTGGTCTAACTGTAAAAAGGAAAGAAAGGTCCAAGCATTTCAGGACTATGTGTTCAAAATGAATTACTTAAAGTGTGTCCATCCACTTTTTCGGTTAAAACACTTCATGCTGATAATTAAGTATGCAAATATATTTTAGTTTCTAACAGCGTTTGTTTAGAAAATGTTTTATGTCTCGGTGGTTCAGTTTTGTAGGCCATAGAAGTCATACTTTGATTATGTAAATCATGAATATTAATTTTCCACTGGATTACAGATACTTCTTAGTTATTGTACCTGTGAATTATTTCTGAAACGTACATTTTCTGAGCCAGAGTCATTTAAATYATTGTTTTATGTTTTGTATTTCCTGGAAGTTAATGCTATTACATTGTCCCACAAAATAATGACACTGTCTTTAAAATATGTTCTTTAACTTCACTTTAGTTGAGGTTTTCCGTGCTGCAGTGTTTGCAGTCTGTACAGGTGTACAGCAATCTGTAGTGCTTTAAAGCTATCGTGTGGGGACAGTAAACAGAATAGCTCAGGTTCCAGTAACTTAAACATTACTTATTAACATTATTAAAACCTTATTTTATGAAAGCTGCAATGCTTTTGTGAAATGGAGATTTTAATTTACTTACTTGCACATAGATAAATTTGTGACAAACAGGTAAGTACTTAATTTGAAACACGTAGCCTTTTGCCCCCACCCTCCAGCTAAATTTTCCATTTCTGTAACAAAAAGGTTATGCTTTTGTTATTGTTGTATTCCCTGACCCCCCTGTCCCAGTATGTAGGCTAATGCTGACCTACGTTTTAAAGAAAGTTTTACTTGGGCTGAGGGTTATCGTCACTTATGGTCATTTACAATGTTCATCYTTTTTTTAGATATTTTGCCATCTGAGAATAAGAATAGCTTTTAAGTAGTAACCATTTTTTTTTTCTTTAGTACTGTTCAGTATCATGGAGGTATAAAATTTTGGGGAATATTGTCTGTTTATTTGACTATCAATATATATTACCTTCATACTAGCTGTGTCAGTGTTATGTATAAATTGAGAGTTGCTTCTTGTGCCATGTTAAACAACTCATGTTCAGCTGAGATAAGAGTAACCATTGAACTGTTAGGACAAAGTCATAGYAGTTAGCTTAGTAGTTAGCTTGAACAGTTTTTACTTGATAATACAATGAGTAGATGCTTTTGATTTGAGTTATCTTGCTGAAGTCTTCAAATCTGTTATAGTCAAGTAAACGTATGTATAACAAATAGACTTTTGTTTGCCCGCTCTTACTGAATCAGTTTGGTTTCCTCGCATGTTCCAACACTGTGTGTCTGTGCTGATGTCGCATGCGCTGCCTACCTAGTGTTGCTGCAGCTGGTGATGTGGAAGTGTGTGAGCACACGTGGTACTGAGTCAGTGCCTGAAAGCGGTTATAGTGAGCCTTATTCACCAATGTCATTAAAACTCACTTATGTTCAACAGTGAACCGGTGGGCAATAACTCCCACTTCCTGCCTTCCTCTCAAGTGTGTTTTGCATAGTTTTAATGTGGTCAGTAATTAACTAACTATGAAAACATGTCTGTGCTTCTTGTTTCCTAACAGCTCAGCTTGGAGACTATAACTCCTTGGTACATCATTCAGGATATCTTTCGAATTACAACTTCATACCAGAGCAGAACAAAGATTTTCTTACCAAAGTAGAATCTCTACATGAACAGCACAGGTAATCTAAATTCTTTAGTTTTTTCTCACTTCATGAGTTCAATCTCATCTCATTTAAAAAAAAAAAAAAAAAAAAAAAAAAAGTGAAAGGGAGAGAAGTTCATGTTCTTGGTAGTTTCAGTTCAAAAGACATTTTTTTCATGTAATTTTTATTGAATAATATATTTGGTTTTAGAATATACATTTGAAAGTAATTTTATTCCAAGTGTAGTGTTAATGAATTGAAACTTTTCAAGAAACTTCTTGCTAATGTAATTAGTAGATGAGCTAGTGCTACACGCTCACAGTGCCAGCCATCTAGAACACTATTCTAAAGTGTTTGAGGGGTTTTGGTTGAGGGCTTTGGAGACTATTTCTGAAATGATATAGGATTGTAGACTGCAGATTTGGAGTTCCTGGGGTTGGTAATGTACTCACATGCTGATTACAAATATATTGACCTAAGGAACTGTGTGTGAGCATTTGATCAAGTGAAATCAGAATATCAATGGATTTATTTTCTGTCCTTATCTTTGTTAAAATAGGGCTAGTTCCCTACTCCCTTAGYTTCTCTAATTTATACCTTGCTGCTGAAATCCCTTTATTTCCCCCCTTTCCCTAATGTTGCTTAATCTCTTTGCTATCTTTTAGTGCTCTCACCTCTCACCTTAGTGCACCTTAGAGAGAGGTGCACTAAACAGTTCTGAAATTGTGTGCCCACCAGTGCCCAACCCAGAACACACACACTGTTTAGCCACTTGTGGAATGAAAAGAGAAAAGATAATTGCTGTGCTCACGCTGCACCCATGCCCTTTGCATAGGTACTAATCTGGACACTTCCTTCCTAGCYGTTTGTCTTGAGGAATGAAGCATCTGAGGCCTCTACTCCTTTCAAATTCACTTGTCAGTATCAGTAGACTCAGAAGATATTAGAGGAGTGTTGCAGACAGGCATAAATAAACCCTTTCTTTTAGTCTCAAGTCACTGAGACGAGGTTTTGAGGTGCATGTGTTGAGGTCATGACTTTAATGCTGCTGTTGCGGGAGTCAGCAGTTTGGTTAGGTCCTGCAGAGAGCAGACTGAAAATTGCCATAGGTGTAGGCAAAGGGGTGGTGGTGGCTTGTTAGAAGCTTGTTAGAAACACTTCTCTCTTACCTGGGTCCTTTCAAAGGTGAAACAGATGCTTCATGAAGTCCTTGTGGTAGATTGAAACCTTGATGACTAAGAGGCTCATTTGAGTTTTGAATTTAAGGAGCTTTATTTGAATTAAAGTAAGTGATGGTAATTAAAGTTAGGAAGAACAGTACTTGGATATGTTCATTTCAGACATGACTCTGTGGACAGTAGCTGTTCAAAAAGCCTTTGGCATCATACTGACTGGCTAGGCTTCAGAAATTTTGTAATTTTGTAATACTTGTCCTTCTGTGCTAATCCCTGAGTTTACAGAAGGATTTTTCTGTATGTGGCTTGTTTTAACAAGATCCTTTAAATAATTTTTCACTTAAATAAGCTGCTTGGGATCTTAGGATATTATCCAAATTAGAAATGATTTCCCCCTGCTTGCTAGGTTTATCCATTAATTTGAGGAAGCAATATATTTGAAACTTCATATAGTGCTTGAGTTCTACATGCGTAGCAATCCCCTGGATATCAAAAGCCATAAAAATTGGAAGGAAACGGTTAGATGAACTTTCCTGCTTGTTTTTCTCACTGAGGAATGGACACCTGTGTAAGGATATAAAAATTTAGTTTTCTTTTCAAAAGCATAGGACTTAGCATAGACTTCATTGTTGTTAAGGCAATGCATTTGTTTGCCTCTCAAGATGTAGGGCTTGACTGATTTCACACAGATAATGCATAGACGTTGAGAAGTACAGTATTGTCAGTTATTTTGTATTCAACAGTCTGTTGCAGAATATGCACAAGTGGGTTTTTCTCTACCTTTCTAACATGGTAGGAAAGTCGAGGTAAACTGCCTGTAATTTCTGCATCACATCCTGACCTTTCCAGGAATAGTTTTTCCTCCCTTCCTGCCCCCCCCCCAATAACTTCAGGGTGACAAGCACTAAAGATGTAGAAGTGAATAGGTGTTTTATCTCAGGATCATCAAAACAGCTTCTTTCAGTCCTTCCAGGATTTTTTTTTTTTTTTTTTTTGAGCTTGGTACAATATCTCCTGTAGTGACAGTTTCAAAGCAGATTAGTTTGATGTCCTGGAAGAGCCATCAAAAGAACATGGATGTTAGTTTATTATCCTAAAAATACAGATGTGCTTTTTGTATGTGAAGACTCTGTTTTTAAAAAACAAAGTTATTGCCATATGAGGATACTAAGCTGTATTTGATTACCATATTTTAATGGACATCACTAGGGAAGCACATCTGGCAAAAGATGGGTTTTTGTCATGGTAAGATGATAGCTGATGCCTTTTCTATTTAGGTCAAAAAATTTGAGTGGGAGTTAGTGCTTGTTCCTATACTTTAATGTGCTGTGGTGCCTAAATCATTGATTCTTGTTGGTACTTCAGTGTCAACAGGCACAGCAAATTTGTGATGAGAGCTGGCTGTTGATTGTTTGATTCTCAACAAAATCTCAGCTCTAAAAAAATAATATGCCTAAGGGAATCTTGTTGGGGCACATTATATCCTCTTAGATGTACAATTAGACTGCATTGGTGGATGAAGAAGTTGGTACTTTTTTTTTTTCCCTAAGAAGTACTGACAAAAAGTGTCTGAGATAAAATTAAGCAAATTACAATAATGCTATTAAGTGAACAGTTCACGCGCACTGAAATGCTTCGCCCAATGCAATACTTTGTGGCCTTAGATTTTAAGAAGGCTTGTCTGCCAAATACCAGCTGGTTGGATTCTCCTTTCTTTCTGCATTTGTAGTAAATATAATTTCATATCTTTACTTTTTGATTGCATATTTTTTTTTCTCTTCTAGTGGCCTCAAGCAATCTGAAGCGGAGTCCTGCTACATAAATATAGCACGAACACTTGAATTCTACGGAGTAGAATTGCACAGTGGTAGAGTATGTTTACATTGCCGTTTTTCACTTGTAATATTTTATTAGATGGCACTTGTCATATTTTATTAGATGACTGTAAATAAGTTCATCTTAAAAAAAAAAAAAAACTTCAACATTAGCTGTACCATGTGTTTATTTTTGACTGAAAAATTTTTTCTTCCAAAATCTGAATAATATAGAAAGATTCTAGAATTTCAGCCATATAAGCCCAATCTCTTGATAAGAAAAAAAAAATGCATTTTAAAATTTATTGTTTGGATACAGCAAAAGAGCTTATTTAGTTTTAGTAAAGCTTATGACTGTTAGAGCAAGGAAGAAAATGAATGCTCTCTCTTTAGTGCTGTGATGTAGTTGCCAGATGTTTCAAGAGTTTACTTAATCTGGATTTCTAACGCAGCCTTAAAGATATAAAGCTCCACTCCCCCTACCTACCTCACAACTCCAAGCTAAATATAACTAGTATTAGTGCACATGATAACCACTAAGGATGTGTTTAAAGTCCCTGAAATACCGGATGTTTATCAATGAGACATCTCCTAGTCTTTGCCATCTGCACTTCCAAAGAATGCCATTGTTTAAT
The DNA here is from genome assembly GCF_003342845.1 of Nothoprocta perdicaria. Taxonomy (NCBI): domain Eukaryota; kingdom Metazoa; phylum Chordata; class Aves; order Tinamiformes; family Tinamidae; genus Nothoprocta; species Nothoprocta perdicaria. The sequence continues at coordinate 501,165 of NW_020455529.1, read as the reverse complement.
GGCATTTAATTATTTGGTTTTACTATTGGACTGGGAGAGAAAGCCCTAAAATATTCTTTTTTTTGTGTGGTATTACCATTTTGACTTCTTTGTAATAACCTCAAGCATGAGTTACGGCTGAGCTGCCGCCATCATTGGGCAGCTTGTGGAATAGAAACTTGCTGTAGTGTAATACARGTGATTAATTTGCATAAGATGACTACTGTTTTACTGACATCTGATGTTCTGAAAATTTTTGTTGTTAATTATTACACTGAGAATTTTGATGGAAAAAAAAATCCTGTTTCTGTAAGTATACAAGGTATGAAAGAGCTTGTTTTCAGCTTGTTAAGGTKTTTTTTCACAAATTCTGTGTGCGCTTGACTTTAAGAACTTGTAAAGCTACTGCAGTCACATTCRTTTGCAAGATATTGTTCAAATTATAGTAGCATTTTTATAATGAGAGGGAAAAATACAAAGGAGACAAATGATTGAAGTAACCAAAATAGGGAGTTTATCTGCTCTGAAATGATCTTATCTGATGTGAACATCAGGAGAAGCTACTGTTACGCAACTGCTACTAATACCAGATTTTTTTTTTAAATAGATCATGGCATGTCCTTTAATATATAGCAGTTGTGGGCACACAGTGGTTTTTTTTTGTTTGTTTGTTTTTTCAGAACTTGAACTGATTGGTTAGCCAGTTAGAAACTGTTAGGAAAGAAATAAAAAGGTAAAATTCTGCTGCTGTTTGAATCCTTGTTTGCTGAAATTTGAGTTTTCCTTTTCGAACATCTTAAAATAGGTAGTGGAAGTAGGAAAGCACAGAGAAGGGTAGAGGTGAACATCCCCAAAAAGGGAGAATAAGAAATTATTTGATTGGGTACTAAATGACTAAAAGAACTTCAGCAAACCTGAAAGAAGACAAAGGTTTAAGCAAAAAGAAAAACTTCAATGAAGCAGGTATTTGAGTGTATCACAGTATCTTAATGGATGATATAGGTGTAAATGGCCATCAAGAGCCATTAGGTAGGTCAGTGATAGAATCATCATTGGGCTTCCTTAAACATACAGTTTGAGTATTTCCTGCATCAGAAGCTGTAAATTGYCGGAAGTTGAGAAGAATACTAGTAGAGGTGTCATTGGATGACCCCGTGTCTGGAGTTTTCTCGGTGGTGGTTGTGGGTTCCTGTTTGTTTGTTTGTTGTAACATTTGAGAGCATCCAAAATAATTCATTYAATCTGCTAAAAGCTCTGTCTGTGCTGCATCAGTCCTGTAGAAGAAACTCTCCTTACTTTTTGGGCTCATCTGGTAGCCTGTGTGGTGGCTGACACTTCTGAAGTTCAGAACAGACTGACCCAGAGGAAGAACTTTTCTCATTCTTCTCGAGTCAGTCTTGTCAAAGCTTTCTCTCGGACATTCCAAGTCATCTGTGTTGCTAAAACCAAGATTTTCTGGTTGGTCTGAAATGGGTTCAACTGTTTCTGCTGCCTGAAGAGTGACACCTTTCCTACCACTTAGCATGACTCACATCTGACTCAYATCTGTCGTAGATGCTGCTGTAGCTTTTGATTACACTTGTACAGGCCTTACTCATGTTTTAAGTTTACATAGCTGTGTTTTTAACATATGAATGTGTGTGTTATTAGCCATTACATCAGCTCAAAGCGAAGAAATTCTGACCCTGCTAATGAATTCTTGGTCGCTGTTTTTAAGACTGACAGGCTCTTTTCCCAACTCTATGTGTGTGTGGATACTTGGGAGCTTATGGTTGACCTCATGTTACTGAGGTAGAGCCCTGGCACTCTAAGATTCTGTATGACAAAGGAACCAGGTGACACCTGGCCTTTATACTAATGGCCAAATAAATGAGGGCTGCTTTGCAAATGTTTGAGAGTCAGATACTTTGGGATAATGTTTCTTGAAGAACAGATGAATGTCTAGTTTCCTTAATCTAAAAGATTTATGGTATTAAGTCAAATATTTTCAACAATCAAGTTTAAGCATTTTGACTCTGGGCCACTTTTTTATTGGCTCAATAATRAATCTGATGTTAGTCTTTTCATTTTCTCCCAGAAACAGGAAGATGGGAAACTTGTAGAATTGATATTATTGCCATGTCTACAAAAATTCAGGTAGCATTTGCAATTGAAATTAAATGTTGATCAGTATTTAACTGCATATCTGGCATGATCCTCCTTTACCTTTATAAATTTTATTCATGTTGGTCTCTGAAGAAACAGATAAAAAGCAAAGCATGTGCATGACTGCATATTTATGTAGTTTAACAGCATAGATATTTTAAAAGGAAAATAAGTAACTGCACGCTTTACTTTGTATRTCATCTTGGAAGCTCTTCATATGAGAAACTCTTTCCCCAGTTGCAAGGTCTTGGTTTCAGAATTCTGAGCTCTAACACAAGAGAATTCAGTTTAACAAATAGTGTGCGAGGACTGGTGTTGTGGACAGGAGTGGAGGAGGAGGAAATCAARTGTGTTCTGGAACAGAGAAAATGGAGCCGTTTAGTTTCATGAACCCCATCAGTCTTTAGCTACCCCTTTATTTGTGTTACATGATGCAGGTTCTGAATTCTCGGKCCAAAAGTGTCTTTTCTGTGTCTTATTGACCTTTAAAAGCAGCAACTTGAAGTCGGGTGCYGATCAGGTGCTCTCTGTGCTGCTTTAAGTTGGTTGTCCTATGGCATGTAGCTAAATTACATGTGCATCAGCTCCTGAAGTGCCTCAGTTTGCTCCATGGCTTATTGCAATAAAGTGATGGCAATTCTTGGTGACTTCAGTATGCTGACATGAAGCATGGCAGTCCAGGAGCTTCCTCGGGTGGAGATTCAGGCGTTGAATCTGGAACTGTTGTTCACTTGAGCTCGTTCTGAGCTATTTCATCAGCATCTTGAGATTAACTGCATTTGGACAGCTACCTACTTAATGGTTTTTCCATATTAAACTCACAGAAATGGGAACATTAATTCTCGCATTTTGCCAGAGTTCAGTATTATGCTATATGTTATGCTCATCTCTTGAGAACTGCTGTGGTATTTCATTGGAGGCTTATAAGCCATGTAGCAAAGTCATTACTCGTGTACTCATATCAAAGTTTAATTTGTTTTTGAAGGATTTAGTATAGACTTTTGATGCTATTGTTAGAGCCTGTTATGCATTGTATTCTTTTATGATTTACTAATAGCAAGAAATTGGYGTACAAGGAGGTGCTGGATTAGGTGAGCAGAGACTACCACCTAGAGGATCAGCTAAGCTAGCGCAGGCTTTAAGAGAATCCCTTACCTTTGGTTGTCCTTTACGAAATACTCTGAGGCCACAGGTGAGTCCAAAGTGATGTTGTAACCAGGGCGTTCCACCCACCAGTGTGCAGCTTTATGCATGTGGTCAGCTCAGCTTAGAAACTTCTGTGTAGTAAAATATTAGTACGTGTGTGTGAACCGTAATGAATGGAAACAGAGCCAAAAATGGTAACTTGTGCAGCATCTGGTTGGGTTTAGCCTCAAACTGAACTAATCAACTCCTCCCCATTCATTTTGTTCAAAAATTATGTCCAAAAATAAAAGCATGCGTTTCCTCAGGACTATCTTACAAAAGGGATGAAGCTGCTGTAAAGATGGGGATGTATTTTTCCTGTTAAGCATGTATTTTTCCTGTTAAGCATGTAAAGCTAACATTGTATATTTGTTTTACTTAGCAATGGGTTGTTTTGTGTGTCAAATACTCATGTATGCATATATATTCCTCTAGCATGTTCTCATTTGCAGAATTGTGGTCACCTCCCACAATATTTTTTGTTAGTAAGATTTCTTTGGAAATCATAAAGAGTTATTTCCATTTCTTCTTGAAAAGTATAGAGCCAGGAGATTTGTTCAGAATTCTTTGTTTTATTTGACTCACCTTGAAGTACCTGATTTTTCACATARTTGAACTATATAATTTAAAATGTAAGACTAGACTTGAAACTTCGTAGTCTGATATGGACATAAATACCTTGTGTAGTAAGATGAACACTAAAACTTTTTTTTGTGAGTGAGACTATGTTGTCTACTAAATAGGATTAAAGAGATGCATGAGAAGAAAAATCAGAATAAATGACTGAGTTTTATGCCTCAAGCATTGTATTTTAAGCTTGTCTGTACAATGAATTTTAAAAATTTGAAAAATCTATGACTAGGTAAATGGGAATGACATGCTGCATCTGTATTCTTAAAATGTTTTTCTTTTTCAGGATCTTCATAATCTAGATCTCATGATAGGGATTGCATCGGGTGGTATTGCTGTGTATAGAAAACTCATCTGCACAAGCTTCTATCCCTGGTAAATTCCTTTATTAGTTAAGAAATGCATACACTTTTAAAAATCTCATTCTTACCTTCTTTAGTGTTTATTGCAGAGGTGACTGCTGTTTTTTTATAGTGTGTCATGATGTCGTACTCTTGTATCATACCCTTGCATTAGGGTAAAAATGAATATGGTTGTTTAGGCTTTTGCTTCTACAAGACTTGAAATATTTGCAATGTTTGAAGTCTTAATCAAATTAATGTGGTTATCTTGGGCCTCAGTAGACAGTTAGGTGGGCTCTGGTGTTACCTTTGAGTGTAACAGTAGAAAATCTGTATCTGTACTAAGTAGTACTACTTATTGAAACTACTGGTTGTATCAATTGATATTGATACTATTGGTACAACTTATTACTAAAATAGTAGTAAGTAAAGCTCGAAAGTTGGCAATTTGATCATTCAGTAAAGGGGCACTTTTCAAAGAAACATAAAAAGAGATATTTAGGTTCAAGTTCACTTAGACTTAGGATAACATAATTTATACAAATTTCCAAATTTCATTAAACAAGGTTATGTAGTGCTAACATGGAGATTTTGGAATCTTTGAAGAGGAGGGACCTTTTCATTGCTGTATCCTACCAGAAACAGTAGGATACAGAAGAGTAATTTAGAAAAATAACTCTAAGAATAGGAAGCAACCTGCACAAGATRTCTGACGTATATAAAATTATTACAATTAAAGTATATATTTTTTTCTGTTTCTGTGGCCTTGCTTTTAAGTTCTTTTGAAAGCATCAGAAAATTCTTCCCTGTCCACCTCCTTCCTACCTCCTTTTTTTAAATAAATGYTTTTTTTCTTTATCTGAGAATATCATATACATAAATGTTATGTATAATTTCCTGGTATAATTTATAACAGTCTTCCTGGAGAGCATTTCCAGTAATATGATATAATGTTCCTCACTGGCACAGAAAAATGCCTTCTAATGGGTTGTAGATGCCATTGGTTTCTTAATTATATTAAGAACTGTTAACATTATTATTGACCCAAGTCATTCTGCCTTTTCCTTTTGAAATATTTGCTATGGGAAAGCAATAAAATAGGTTGAAATAATTATAGTTGAAAGAGCAAAGTGTCTTAATTTTTTCCCTTTTTCTTTCATCTCACTTGGATTTCCTACATCCATCCTTATGCAGATATCAGTGCTTTCATATAGCAGAGTGATATTTTRTATTTTTATTTCTCTATTAATCTCTCAACTTCTTTAAATGGGTGCAGGTTTTAAAAGCTACCTATTTCTGTTTTCTTTCTTCTCCAAGTTGTCTTCTGCTAACTTAATGACCTGAGATACRAATGGGAGATAGTAATGCATGAAAAGCATAGTGATAACATTTTAAAATCCAGAACTGTATGTTTTTTTAGGGAGGAAAAGCAATGCTTTATAGCATTTAAGATAAATTTACAACTTCCTATAGTACTTCTACTTTTTATTTCTGGAGAGTTAAAATATATGTTAAAATGTTATATCTTCTTTTTTTAAAAAAATAAGAAATTGAGGGAAAAACAGAGTCTTTTGTTCTAATATTTCCACTGCAAGACACASACTTTGAGCAATAATATTTTCAGTTGAAAGCTGAAATAGTTGTTCAAAGCTTTCCTACTGTATCTCTCTAAAAATGTCTTCTCAGCTTGGCAGTAGCAAGACCTAAACTGAGAACCTGAAAGGATAAATACTTGGCATTTCTGGCTTTTTGAATAAGTTAATCATCGTTCTTCATTCAGGAATGCTGCCTTCCTCCTCCTCTCCTCTTCATGCCTCCCAAAGTGYAGGGATGTTACCAGAGCATAGCAGCCAAACAGTCTTTGTAGAGTATATTTTCAGTTCTTAACTAAGGCATTAAATGAGGGTACATTTCTCTAGTGCCCACATTTTTAATGCATTTTGGATTGAAGCTGTGCAGGTCAGGGGATTCCTCAGAGAAGAATACATGCTTGAGAAGGTGGGTGAGGTGGGATGGGAGGAAAGATAGTTCAAAGTGTCTTATATAGCCCCTTTTATGGTAAGTATTTTTTTTGTGCAAACTGAGCAAGCTTCAGCATAAGCGTAATAGAGCTCAAGGTGGCAGCAAAAACCATCAGAGCATTCTTTTCAAAAGTTCAAGTGAGATATTCAGCAGCATTAATAGATAACAGAATAACAGCTGTGCCATATGGTAGCAGCCAAAGAGGACAAAAAATTCAGGAACAGAGGCAGAGAGAGTATACTGGTTAGGTAGAGGCAGGAGTTTTCAGTCACAGAGATATATGATCATTCAGAGACAATGCAAGTAAAGACAGATTTTAAAGATAACTTTACATTTGTCCCCAAATTTGATATGTTCAGAAAATTATTCTTAGAGATATTGACCATCTTGTGATAATTTCCGGACTTGTTCTGCAAGTAAAACATTGCCTAAATGACAGAACATACAAGTTTGCTCTGTATTTTATGTCAGGAGAAATTTAAGATTGTGTTTTAAATGCTACTTGTTGTATGCAGTTTCTTTGCTTTGGAAGCTTTAGAAAAACTTCTAGAAGAATATATTTTACATTACTAGTTGAATTTTTTTAAAGAAAAGCAACCTCTCTGAGCATTAAGAAGTAAATTTGACAAAATCTTTCATGTTCAATCTTCCTAGGGCAAAGTGTAGACTTATGGCTAAAGAAACATGTTTGCTTCAAGTTAAAAATAACAGCTGCTACYAATGAGTGCCAGGACAGAACTGCCAGTTAGATCAGAAGTGAATAATTGCCATACCTGCTATGTGATAAATCCATTCTGCTCCTTCTGATCCAAATGGCAGGAAAACAGGAGCCAAAAGATTTATCATTGGTACTGTGCTGCAACTATCAAATGTTTTAAGAGAGTGATTTGTTGTGTAGTTGTTGCACAGATTTGCTGGTGAGTAGGAGGGGCAGGTGAGCCACAGATTGGAGTAGCAGCAAGTACATCCTGTTTGGAATGTGGTATCCTCAAGCATTTATTCARTCTAAGTCCTTACCTAACTTCATTTCTTGGATTCTCTTTGTGGACTGTGTTGCATACGAGCATTCACTGGACTAGTAAGTGTAATGTTGCAAAACATATTTTTTCTTGGTGTTAAGTAAAACTGGTGTTCAATAATTTTAGCTGTACTTCAAGAAAATTAATCAAATTGAGAGGAATGCTGTAATTCAGAATAGTAAGTATACTAATGCTCTAATTTGAGATGATTATGTGGCCGTGGATTGCATCATTACAAAGCATTACGAATAGAAAGATTGTGGATTTTTATTGCCTTAAATGTTGACTGCCTTTGGGCTGTTTGATGGTAGTGGGTGATGTTTTTTTGTTTTTTTTTTTTTTTTCTTTCCCTTCTTAGTCTGTCAGGTTGGATTACTGTTTTTTTGCTTCTGGTATTAGAATAAGAACAGTGACAACCACTGTGTGTGCTGGCAATGCCTCCAAAAACTTGTTGAAGTATAGTCAAAGCCAGACAAAAATGTTGTGGGAATGAACCAGTGGTGCAAAACTTGAGTAGTACTAGTTGAGGCAGAGTAGCAATAACACTAAGAAAGGCTAGGCTTAAGTGAGTTCCACCTCTGTAAACTCAACTACAAGTTTATCTGGAAGTTTGGAACTTCTAGGAAAGCTGTAGAGAGCTTTGCCATTTGCAGCAGCAAGTCAAATGGTACAAGTAGGTTAGAGGGTGGCCTAGGCAGAACTACATATTATTTGAGCTCTCCAGTAACTTGCACTATTGTTTGCCTAATGACCAAAGAATTTTGTGACTGAAGTTCCTGCATTTTATGTGGTTCCTTATTTGACATCAACAAGAAACATTTTGAACACTTACTCAGAAATGGATACRCATTCAATTTTCTAGACCTTTTCTGCAGGAGGGTTGATTATTCTTTCATCTTTCTTATTTGAAACATGCAAATTTATTCCCCTCCATCAGTGAGGACATTGCTCTATAACAGAGTGTATCTTTCCCATAGGAAGTAGGGATGAATGCCAGGGCCCTTGCTGAGAGCAGTGCAAAGCTGGCAAGAACCAAGGCCATCTCACAGATACTTTATTCCTGGTGAGATTTAAGGTTCTGGGACATTCTCAGGAGAACTTAATGTTCTGAGACTTACCTTCAAAAAGCAACAACCTTCAAAAACCTTTCACTGAATGCAGCAGGTGGTATTTTTCAGAAACATATGACCTGATCAGACTTGGCATGACTTTCCAAAGGCACGCATATGATTGCAGAACATTCCTTAGCTGGTCACAGATTTCTTTCAGAAATATGTAAGCTTTTCATTACCAAAGTGTTTGAAGTATTCAGGTATTTTAGGTATCTGTGAAAATTAGGAAATACATGAATCTTTATTTTGCTGTAGGGAATCTCTTTAGGAGGGAACCTCTCTAGCAAATTTTGTTCCAAATACRTTTTGTTTTTTGAAATACTGAAAAGCAAATTGAAAAGTTGTTAGGCACCAATTCCACCTGTAATAGCTATCTTAGAAAATCATTGTTTGCACCATTTATATCTAAAGAGATGCTCCATTTTGTATAAAGATACCATGTAAATCATGTAGCAGTATTAATAATTGAAGGAGAAAATATATTAGCACTCATACAATTTTTGTCTTTCTACAAATATATTAATATTTATGTGGTCACAAGTACCTCCACATGTACTCAAGCATTTGCAATATCATTACTGCTTTTTTTTTTTTTTTTTTTTTTTTTTTTTAGTATGATTCTTAAGTTATACAAGCTTGAAGAATATTTCATGGACCTTGTAAGCTCATAAAGGAGGTCCCTGAGTTCTTTGCTACAAGTATGGATTTGGTGATTTGATGGGTGAGATTTGCAAAGTGAACTATTTGAAATGTGAATGAAGGAGAAAAGTTTAATTTTCAAAATTTTTGATTCATCTTCCTTGTCATTCATCTGACACTCAGTACCCAAGAGATGGCTGCACTACTTTGTGGAATATTCAACAGCTACAATCTTTTAGACTCATTGTACTTAATGTTTTTTCTGATCATTTTCTCCCTCTGCCCAATCACTTAGTATTTCATTGTCTCTTTCTTTCTTTTAGGGTGAACATTTTAAAAATTTCCTTTAAAAGGAAAAAGTTTTTTATACAGCAACGGCAAAAACATGTAAGTAGTCATTTTACTGTGTTTGCCTCAAGTGTCCATGTTTGAGTTTTTGGCCTGGGATGAGAGGAACCTGAGGAGAAATGCTGACCTTTAAGATGACCAAAGGCAGGCTCYGTAGGTGCTCTGTTGTATTATGTTGCCTTCGCTATTGCAGTTAATTTATGCTCGCTTTATTTCCCCTTTCTGTTCCGTTATGGGATTCTTTCATCACCACTCTGTTGGACTTCCTTCCCATTCAACTTTCTTTTCATTTACAGGTTTGGAGAGGAGACAAATCTTCGTGYTTTCTCTGGTGTTTAGTAACCTGTCATTTTTCCCTTTGCCTGCAAGCATCTGCTACCATTTTCTTTGATGTGCAGTCCGCTTGTGAGCTGCCCTGAGCAGTGCTTCAGTGCAGTGTCTCTGCTGAGTAGCTGCTGGGCCTGCCTAGGAGGGTGTTGTGAGGTTGCACCTGCTCATGGGGCTCACTTTTGAGAGAAAGAAAGGTCGCTGGAGACGAGGGGAGCTCTGCAGCTGAAAGAGGCTGGAAAGGGGGACACTGCATCTCCTTCAGCAAGTAATATGGGCCGCTTGGGATGTTGGCAAAATAACCTGAAAATAGTTGAGACAATTGATGCAAAATTCCCTTTTGCTGTTTAGAGTCCTCTTAATAATTCTGTGTGTTTGAATTTTGATTTTGTTTGTAAACAATAATAATACCAGTCTTTTATAGAAGAACGAAAAGGCAAAAAAATCTTGGTTACAGTTACTTTGTTGCTATTTTTGCTTTGTTTGTTATGTTGCTATTCGGTATATGAATAGATAAGCCATTTTTGAGGAATATTCATGACATGAAAAAACAATATGGCAATCAGTGACTAGTAAATATGACCTAAGTACATCTGAATTCAATGGAAGACAGGATTCAAATATGTAATGAAAGATAAATTGTGACTTTATTGTAGCTAAACTTTATGGAATCTGGCTGATGATTGTGGTAAGTAGGTTCTTAAATTGCCAGGAGCTGTGTCACAAGAGAACCTCTTGACCCACAGATTAAGAGCCCTGCTGAACAACAGATGCTTTTTCTTAATTAACGTTTCTAAGCAGAAGGAGAGTTTTTTTTATCTTTTTAATTGGATGCATGTTTTGACTGTTTGAGACAGGATTTTGTGGGGTATGTATATATTCTTTATTTTCAGTGCTCCTTTTAAAATAATAGACGAAGATAGTGTTAATGTTTAGACACAAGATGCACAAAATAAGCCATTTTCTCCTGAGAGTGAGTTTCAAAACCAACCACAGATGGGCCTGAAGCTTTTACAAATTGTACTTTTCTATTTCTGAATGTATTGTTTATAKGTAAACTTGCCTTGATCTCTTCAAATGTGTGTCACTGTATGAAGATATGAGTGGCTGACAAGTAGTTCATTTTACTAGTGCGTGCATGTAATTGGTCACMCAATACTGTTTTTTCTTAATTTAAGGATTTTAAAAAATCCGTGACAAGCAGTCTTATTAAATTCTAAATATGTTTGTTAATATATACAAGTATTATGAATGGCAAAGTGTCTGAGAACAAACATAAGAAGAGAATTCCATCACAGAGAGCGATTAGTAGCAGTGGATAATAGATTTTTTTTTTTTTTTTAATACGAAGGAATGAAGTATAACTGTGTAACTACCTTTGTATTTAAGGTGTCTTGAAATATTCGTATTCATGCCTAAAAGCTTTATTGCTGTCAAAAAAATAATTTCTCTTTCTGCAGTCATGACACATTTTTGAAAAGGGCAAGATTCTTAGTTTGCTCAATTAAATTAAAAAAATATATATATTGCCAGCAGCATGACCTTTTTGCCGCCTCTCAGTAGATAAGAAGCAGCAGGCCGGGTGTGCTATTAAATCTCTCGCTGTACTCCTCTTGTCACTTGTCTCCGCCTTTGCCTGCAATGTAGGGCGGCAAATGCGCGCGCCGGCGGTGCTCGCGCTGGTGCCGCTTTGGGCAGCGCGAGGCCGCAGCGCGGCCACGGCRAAGGGTGGCTGGGTGCTCTGGGCCTCCTTCCCAAGTGTGGGCCCTGGAGGCAGGGTGGAGGGCAGATCGCTGAGGTCAGGTCAGCCTTGGGGCTTACGCTTAGAAGAGCAGAAGGAAATCCATAAGAGATTGAAAGGATGAAACTAAATGAGGAAGGTATAGGAATATGGGGAAAGCGGAGCAGAGGACGACAGTTTCTATGTAAGGTTTAATTAAAGATGGCAACAGTGCCATAATAGTTCAATGCTTTGTATCTCATGGTATGTGGATTTTCTCTTCAAAATCTGAAGAAAACTCTCAAAGGCCATGATTGTGCCATCCTCTAGGACATCCTACATTCTCTTAATGTGTTCTACTGATTTTTCTTACTCTTCATTCTTTCTTCGTGCCATTCTTSTAGAGAGTTAACATACTTGGCCMTCCCTCGTCTTTCCACTACCTGCCKCCTCCGTTAGCCACCCACTGCCCCRGTCTTCTGGCTGGCATATCTAGTAGGGAGTATATAGCCTTGTAGTCCATTGAAGAGCTACACAAGGACTAGGAGATGGATAAATCAGTAAATGTCTCGTTTTCYGAAAGCTATTGATACCTAGGTTGAATGAAATGTGGAGGTTTTAAGGGAGGAGTAAGGGATTTAGTATCTTACAAGCAATGGTTTAAAGCTTCCAGAAATGGAACTTGGTATTGATAATGATTTGGTTTATGTAATTCTTACAAACATACATTTCTGCATAGTGAGGTAAGTTTGCCATGCAATTATTCTGTAATTGAGTATACTTGGATCACTGTCTGTGATCCAAGTTTTTGAATATGGTATAAAATAGCAATCAACTCACTTTTGCCCTTTGTTAGATTTGATTCCTTTACCCCAGTAGCCACAAATCTCCCAAATCCTCATTTTGTGATAATAATTAAAACCCACTTCTTTTGAAATGAACTTCCTTTGGAATTTGGTCTGAAAAGGTTGTTATGCACCAGATCGTTGCATCTCGCTGAAATTCTCTGGAATTTTAAAACTGTATCTAGATTTAATGGTCTGACTTGCAAAGTGGGCTGTTAATGAGTAAAAAGATTTTGTGAAAGAAATCTTCCTCTTAATTTGCAACTTTGATAAATATTTTCTGAAGCTTCTGAAAGTATGTATCCTAGCATATGTCGCTGTTTAAACTTTAAGCATGCTTAGCTTTGAGGGAAGTTTTCTGACAACAGTTGCAAAGGCTAAATTTATAACTTTAAAAGTACAATTCATTACTATATTCAAACCTAAATTTGTAAAGGAAATATTAGGTAAACTTAATTCTTTATATGTACATAATGGATTTTCAGTACAATCAAAATGTCCAGATAAACAAAATCTTGTCTTTTTTTTTAAAAAAAAAAAACCTCTTTTGACCAGTACTTGATTGTACTGAAAATCTGAAAAGATTAAAGAGAACACTTAAAATCTTGTCCTTTTAGAATACTGGTCTTTTAACTTTAGTCATAAGAATTAAAGTGTTCTCTTTAATCTTCTAGAGAAGCATAAAACATTGAGTAATATCCCGCCCTTAGAGTACCTAAGAAATGTCACTTGCTATTAAATATTTACATGCTTTGAGCTCTTAATATATTGCAAAAAGAAGTCTGAATTAAAATTTCACAGTGCCTGTGCACTTTGTTTTCTACAAGCTCCCTAAATAAAAGTAAAGTACCAAAGACTAATTTGGTTCCTGTATGACAGACTCGCATAATGAAGATCTTTTTGTTAGGTGTTTTAAAATATACAGAGAGATCATGCCTGAGAGATTGCAATTCGTTAAATATTTTGCAATGTCTGTATAAAATCAAAGGACAAATCCTTTTTTTGTTCTGTAATTTTCATTTGTTTTCCAAAATACGAAATCTGATGCTAAAGCCATGAGCTCCTTATAAAATGATTTGCAGAATGTGGCATTGATCTCTGGTACATGATACCTGCAGAAGCTTTTCAAAAAGAAAAAGAATACAAGGAGAATAAAMTGCTTCTCCCGATCTCCTCCCTGTCACCAACCAAACTGGTCTGTAGTTATTTCCAGATAATTTATGAGGGGATTCCAAAGGGATTATTGCTCTGACCAAAAGAAAGGACAGTGCAGCTAGAAATCACGCTTTAACTGAGTCAGACCTCTATTGTTGGACTTCATATTAAATAATTTTATTAGGTCTTTCTGGACCTTTACGAAGTCCTGGCAACCCAAATCATGACTCTCTCCAAAGAATGAGCTGAAAAGGGGAAAGAACTACCAGCATGGTTGCCTGTGAAGTTATATGTTGAGACATCAAAATTAAATCATAATTTAGATGACAAATGGAAAAAGCTGAATGATGACATCACAAACTTTGTTGTTGTTGTTGTTGTTGTACTAACATGCTGAGCTGCGATAGCACTTAGTTTGGGTCTCGCATTGCTGTCTTTTATACTTTTCTCTTCCTTGCATAACTTTTCTTCCTGCTTTATTCGCTTCAATAAGATTTTGGGTTGTCTGTCCAAACCTTCTGCAAAACTGTTGAGCACTGGGACCTGAAAATACCACACCAAGCAATGCACTTGGCCAAGAAATAAATGTGGGTGGCACAACTGTGTTATGCCTGTGTTTGGCACTGTAGCACTGAGGTTGCAAGTTGAGTTGGTGCTAAAACATAAAAGCAGGATTAGATCTCAAAAGCAGTAGCAGCAGCTCCAGCCTATCACAATTAACTTACTTTCTTTTCCCTAAAATGGACCCTTGTTAACACATTTTATCTTCCAGAAGACTGCCTAGCCAATTTTTTTCGGACTGTAGCTCTTGGAATGTCTCAAAATAACATTATTAAATTAATGCCATATGTGAAGTATTTGAATGGAGTGKTTTAAAGTCAGAGGGTCCTTTGTGTGTGACACCATTAATAAAATGCTTAAAAGTCTTGTCTTTGCTGACTGGAAGCTCTTGACTCTGGTCAAGAACTGACTGGAAACCTGAAACCATGTTGAGCTGAAACCATATCRACATGCCATGCATGTTTATTGAAAACTTTTCACATGCTAGAATTAAGTATTTTCATTAAAGTAGTATTGATAGGAATAAATTTATTTTTCAGTATTACTCAAATGATTAAAATAATGCATTGTAGAATTTACAATTGTATATAGTCACATAGCAGTGAAAGAAATATTTTGACTATCTCCAGTATTTGCATAAAATCTACTGTATGCTTTTTCCTAAATATAGTTTCACTATTTATGGCTAAAAATAATTTTATTGTTTACACAATTTTATCTGCTTGGTTGTGTTCGATCTGCTTGTATGTATTGAAACATTAGTACTTCTTATCATTCCAGAATGAATCCAGAGAGCATATTGTTGCCTTCAACATGCTAAATTACAGAGCATGCAAAAATCTGTGGAAGTCTTGTGTAGACCATCACACRTTTTTTCAGGCAAAGAAGTCACTACCTCATGAAAAAAAGATACTGTCGCACTATTGGACCCTAGGTTCTAGAAACCCAACAAAGTAAGTACAGAGTGAAAGCATTTTCTGTGTTTTAATGAAGGTGGTGGCGTGGAGGAGTTCATCACTGATGCCAAAATTGGGGTGCGTTTATGGAGTTCAGTCCTACTGACAGCTGTGTTGCAGGTGTAATGTAATCTGCTGGACAAATTATGTAACTTGGGTTTCAGTTTCTGCAACATGAGGTCAATGTCATTAAACTTTTTATATAAGAAGTTACTTGAACACAAGTATCCTCTGATGGTGGTGTTTCAACTCCCTGTTTCATTTTGAAAAGCACTAGAAGGTAAAAAATACCAAGTGGCTAGTGAGCAATAAGAATGTGCAGCAAACAGGACGTGCAGTTTCACTGGGATGGGTAAATTTACCTCACCTGCTACAAACCAATGCTTTWATAATTAACATCAGAATAATGTATCAACTTTATAAGAGTATTGGTTCTGGCTTCAACAGATGCCTATTGCATAGCTAGAGCATCATTCAACATGAAGAATGTAGATGAAATATTTGTCATCTTCTGCAGTGGAATTTCTGGTTTTTCACTTAGTGYTAGATCATAGCTGAAGCAATTTTTAACAAGTAGCTGGCAACCTGGTTTTGTTAGTTTTTACAGATCTGAGTTTTGAAGATGAGCTTTTTCAAAGCTTGTGGAAATGTTATTTCCTGGAGAGCTTTCTCTCTCTGTCAAACCTGCCAAGATTTTCGAAAGCTCTTCCATGCTGCTTTTCAGGGGTGTCTCTGAATTCCTGTGGAAGCCTACTCAAGTGGAGAAAAAAGGCATTAGGTTTGCTCTTTTAGGAAAGAGAGCAAGGTTTCTCATCAAGTTAAAGAACAAAGCCCTGGAACCTGATACTCAGCTACAATAATTCTCTTCATCCAGCTTTGGTCAACTTCAGGGAGAGTTATTTCTGTGGAACTTGCAGCATAGATTCCTTGCATTGTATTTTTATGCTCATGTGAGGCAGATATCCTCCCAATTGTTTTATCAGTTCAAATAGTTGAGCTCCTGCAACTTTTTTCTTACAATCTCTTATTCCCACACCTCTGTGTCCCTTCTAGATTCTCTTAGCTAAGGCGGAGGTGGAATTCCATTTAAATTAGGCAGCTGAGTTGTATAAATTGTGTATATATATCACCTGTAAGCCTTATTTTAAAGGTAGAGCTGGATCACATCTCCCAGATTCTGAGAAGTAACTTCATTTTACCTTTTCAGAGCAAACACTGAATAAACTCTTGTGTTCATTCTCGTACTTCGTGAAAATATATTTAAGGTTTTAAGGTTAAGATATTTGAAGCTAAGAGCATATTTCATGGCTATATACAGACATGAAAAACATATTCGTCTATGTAAAAAAGAAAAATTTCAGCCATATAATAAACCCAAAAAATGCTGATGTGCCTCTATCCTGGAAAAAAAAAAATCATGAAAACTCTAGATTATGCTTTTGGTTTTCATGCCTTCTATTCTAAAATCTATTTGTGTAGAGACTTATTATCTTTTTCAAGATAATTGTGCAGAGTTTTCGCCTCTGTCAACAATTTCCTTATATACTGTCAATTATATCCAGGTATAAGTATAGGGCAGTTTATACAGGGACAGACCAAAGTCCTTTTGGGCTTGTCTTCGGCAGTGTGAGCAAAGGAAGATTCTCAAAGACGAAAATTTGTAGCGTTTCCACACATGGACTGTATCCCAATTTTTTATTATTCACAGCTGAAGACTTAGCGAGGCAAAGGTGGTTTCTTTATAACTTAAAAGTTGCTGCTTTTCCTTGATCATAAATCCCATACCCCTGAATTTAAGGATGAGCAGCTTATCTCTATACTTTCTCCATGAATTGCCATGTGAAGAGATTAACATGTAATTGCCTGTTTAGGCTAGGATTAAATTTAAACATTTCATTCTGTATAATTCTGCTCGTGAGCCCTTTGGTTTTTTTCTGTCTGAGGTTCTGATGCCAGCTGTGGGCTGCTAGTCTGGTTCTGTCACAAGAACCAGGCTTGAGGAAGGTGGTTCCCCCTTTGCATGTCAGATGTCCTTCTAATTCTCCCCTGCCTCTCCCTACCCTCCCCAAAGTGCAAATCACTTAAATGTAGCTCCCCTCTGGTAATGAAAATCTGGGTAGTGTAGTGCTTATTTGCTGAGGCAGCAAATAGATGATTAAAATACTCCTGTGCTCAGTTAGTTGTTAGTGAAWTGTTACCTCATTGTGAGTTTTAGCAGGAGAGGTAGATATTTTGCTTATTTTTGAACTACGTTTAGGAGGCAGGCAGTTCAGTGCCAGCAGAACATACTGAATTTCCTGTTTTTCTTTCGCTCTATTTTCTTAAACACAATCGGACTAAAAATAACTCTCAGAAAAGGTTATTTTTACCCAGGTCACCTTTGCAATTAGCATTGTAGCAGGGACTGCCAAACAGTCTTATTGCCAGAAGTGAAAGGCAACAAATGGCTCTGAGAGAATGCAAATGCTTAAAAAAGGAAGATAAACAGGAGAGAATCCTTTAAACCATCTTTTCTACCACACCCAGTTGCACCAAGTTCTACAGATCTATGACTACATCCTCACAGTGCAACTTCATCAGCCACTGGCCTGTACTGTGAATCTGTGCATTTATGTAACTCCTGCAAATGGGATGAAAGTCATTAGTRACTTTTGACTGAAATCTGTTGTGAAGATCAGAGATTGCGTTAAATTTYTCTATGTGAAGTAATTTACATTAGATTTTTATTTCTTTTCAGGTCTGTAAACTCCCAGTACTGCAGAAAAGTTATAGGTGGGATGGTTTGGAACCCTTCTATGAGAAGATCTTTATCTGTTGAGCATCTGGAGACCAAAAGCCTTCCTTCTCGGTCACCTCCTGTTACCCCCAACTGGTAAATCAAGTTTCAGCCTTTCTTCTGCCTTTTAGCCCATTACCCTTTTCTAATTATATGTTCTCTAGCAGAATAATTAYGTAGTTTGTATCTATATATATAAACTATTAATATTTTGATAATACATCTGATAAAAGAACAGTGGGTATCGCTTATCTCAAATTTACCAAGCTTTTGCAATGTGTCACACTATTCTTATATGATAAGGTGTTACAGATGTTACAGTCTGGGTGGACCAATGAACAGGTAAGTGGTTAAAAAAAAAAAAAAAAAAAAAACCCTGAGGGGAGCAATTGAATGCTTGATGCTTGCTCATAAAGTTTGCGGATGACATCAAACTGTGGGTGGAGGCAGGCGACCAGCTTAAGGACAGACAGTCCAACTTGAAGAAATGGACCACCAGGAAACTTATGAAATTCAAAGTCCTGAAATGGAGGAATCCCTTGCAGCAGTACTGTCTGGGGAGCAATTCTGCAACAAAAAGACATGAGATGGTGTGCAGCATGACATACCTGAACCATCTGTGTGTCCTAGCAGCCAAGAGTACCAGCAACAATCTGACTTCATTMTCAGGAATGGAGCCAGTGTATTCCCTCCTCACTTTGAGGACAGTCAGACGTTGGAACAARTTGCCCTTGCTGTGCAGGAGAGAGTTTGTCCAAACCTGCATCCTTGGAGTCAGGTTTTCAAGACCCGGATGGATCAAACCATGAGCAGCCTAATCTGATCTCATAGATGAGCCTRTATGCAAGCATTGGACTAGATGACCTCCATAGGTTCATTCCAACCTGAATTAGCCTATATTTCTAAGAGGTACACATATCATTTTAGAGGAAAATAATGGTTTATTGTAGTGAACTTGATAGTGTACGATCACATAGGTGCCATACAAAATCTTTTAAAATTGCTTATCTAAATTGATGTCTTTTGCTCAGAAAGAGTGCTGTTGGCATCTCATGAATATTTTTAGGACCTAGGTTTCACTAGGTTAGATAGTTACTTTTGAAAAAGTCTTACAAGTGATTCTGACCTACCAACTGGTGATCATGTTCTCTTTTTTTGTTTGTTTTTTTAAAGGCGGAGTCCTAGGCTTCGTCATGAGATCCGTAAACCACGACACTCATCTGTAGATAACCTTACAAATGAAATTTCCTATATTACTGAAACAGAGGATGTTTTTTACACATATAAGGGCTCCCCAACATCAAAGGATAGTGATTCTGAGTTCTCCCAAAACCGTAGTCCACAGAGAAGGTAAGGACTTCCATTCGTTTTTCTATTTTTCCAAAACTATTTGTTTTTCTATTTTTGACTTAAAAACAACTTTAGTATGAAAGCAAAGTAGAAACCAAATAGCTTTGTTTAGTTGTTCATCAAAATTTTGTTATAGAAACAACAGCTATTGCAATACAAAATGATGTTAAAAAACAACTAACCCCTCACTTCAAGAAAGCCGTAGTAAAATGAGAGATTTTTAAGACACGCTGGTTCATATCTGTAAAATAAGATATAGATAAATATATATAGCTATAGTTATATATAGTTGTATATATATAGTTATATATATAGTATATATATATAGTGTATATATATATAGTACTATATATATATATAACTATATAAATAACAAATATATTGTCTTCTAGTAGCTTATACAACCCTTTTCCACCACAAGCTTTTGGGGAGGCTTTACTGTGCTCCTTGAAGCAACAGTTTCTTCTTTAAAGGAGAATATACTGCTGCTCTGTAAATGCAGTCTCAAATTTTTGTCTTTAGACACTTCTGTTCCTTTTCTCCAGGGCCAACGTTGTTCCATCCTGCAGTGTTTTTAGTGCTGCTGGATTTCTCTCTGAGACTCTAACCTTCTGGCATCACTGTTGCAGGGAGCTTTGGCTAGATGATCTCTAGAGGTCACTTCCACCCTCCACCATTCTGTGGTTAGTGAATGTGCACACACATTACACATGCACACTCACATACCTGTTGCTAGCTGTAACTTCAGTCTCTGAATTTAAATATGTTTTCTTGCTATTTCAAGATGGCAATGTTGTTACTAAATTGCAGTAGAACAGGCTGTAGGAGAGAAGGGAAAAGTAAGATGGTGCGGGATTGCTTTTGTAATTGGAAATTTGTGACTGTTTGAAATTGCATGTTTCTCTACATTTCYGCTGCATTTCAGGAGGGCATTAGGGCTGGCAGTGTTGGTAATGGCCAAAATAATAGATAACTGTGATGCCTTCACATACTATGAACAGTCATARGTAGGAAGCCTCATCTTTCCYGTGTTTTTAAAAGTTGTAGACAAATTTTACATGCTCAGAACAGTGTCGTGAATAAAAACTGCCAGGAGATGTTGATGGTGGAAGCTGCAGAAAGAAAACAGAGCTGCCACTCCGTACCATGTATATTCTGTCATACTGGTGGTGTTTTCCTACAGTTAGTGCATTGTTGTCTGTCTTGTATTTTCCTTCTTTTCTTCCTGTGCAGTTTTTTCCTTCCTGTCTCACCTTCTCTATGCCAAATGAGAGGGCATGAGAGAGGATGTTTTTATGGTATTTCTCAAACAATGAAAACAGGCTGTTCTCAGGTTGAAAGAGTAATTCTTTGTAACTTTTTCCTGAATACTAAGTGGTGAAACTGTATCCAAGTCTTATCACTCACTAATGGTTTGATGATTATTGTTATTACCTTCCATAAACAAGACATACTTAAAATTAGGTCACTGTCCAGCACTTTCTTGATTCTTTGGATATAGTTAAATATCCACTGCTGTGCATAAAACTGAACAACTACTTGCATAAATCTGATGAATCTTAAATTAGAGGTGTGTGTTTGGGGAGGAGAGCATAGCAAGGAGGATGAGTRGTCCTTTGGCTGTAGGATTTCTGTAAAATAGTCATCATAATACTTTCATCTTTAGTGACTGAGGGGATGTAGTAACCATACAGAGCAAACAAATGTTACTTCTCTACACTGAA
Organism: Nothoprocta perdicaria; assembly: GCF_003342845.1. Lineage (NCBI taxonomy): Eukaryota > Metazoa > Chordata > Aves > Tinamiformes > Tinamidae > Nothoprocta > Nothoprocta perdicaria. The sequence goes on along the minus strand of NW_020455529.1, from coordinate 480,331 downwards.
GGATCCAGCTGCTCCAGGCCATATTCCAACTTCTTTTCTTCATTGCTACTTAGCTCCACTCCTTCTACTGAAAATATAGAGGAAAACTCAATATATGCATCTTGACAAAAATCTGTCTTTCTTTTGATACTGTATTGAAAGAAGGAAATCTAATCTGCTATCTGAATTTGTTTTGTAAGAAAAAAGAAATAACCCGTGTATCTTCAGAATTAGATAGTGACTAGCATTTATCCTTGATCTTGCCACACATCAAGAATATTTAGATATTAAATATAAAACACCTTGCCATGTGCTGGTAAGCCTTCTAAAGCCATCTTACCAATTTTTGCTCTGCTAGTCTATCTGTAGACTTGAATTGACATAATTGAAGCATGCTATGGAGAAATAGCAAATTGCTGTTGCTGAAATTGCAAATCTTTTTTTTTACTTTTTTTTATCTTTTTTCCCCCTAAAAGAGCACTGAGAGTCTTGCTAATCAAATTTGTTTTAGAGGATTCCTTTTTTTACTGCCTAGCCTGTTGTTTGAGATTACTACGAAGGTTCTAGTTAGTTGTCATTAATGAACGTCTTTGATCTCAAAAGGAATTTTGAAACAACCATGGAGGGCTTCTAGTGAACAGTTGCAAGATGTACTCATGTCTGATGGCAGAAATGTCATATCTCATTTCAGATTTTAATTAGATGCACACGATAGTATATTTCTATCACTTCAATTTGGTCTGTAGGAAGGTCAGAAGTKTGTGAGGTGCAGTTCACACAGGGTATATAGCTCTTGCCCATTTTTACAGGCTGCCATGGGTGGAGGAAGGGGAAGGGATTATTTTTACTTGTTTCACTTTAGATGCGGGGTAGGGTTCTTATGTTTTAGTTTAAAAGTGCTTAAAATGTCTAAATATATCTTTCATTTCTGATTTCTTTAAATAGTATTCTGTTGATGCATATTTCCTTTCAAATACTTTAGGTATTACTACTGAATGTGGAGGCTAAGGGTATTTGGTCATTTAGTTGTCTCTTTCTCAGAATGACACAGTGGTGGCTTAAGAATATGTACTTTGAGCGAGCCTTCTGCCTGATCTTTAARAGGTACATGCTATAGAAGAAAAGGGGAAAGAGGAAAAAGGTTGAAGGAAACTTTAGATTTAGAGCAAATTGTGCACATAACTGCAGAAAAACAGGATAAGCTTCTGCGCAAGTTCTGTACTGCTGTGGCTAGGCTGCTTCTGCTGCCCAAATTATCTAAGGAATTCCATTGTACAAAGTACAATTTGTAGCCCAGRCATGATCAAAAGAAGTACTCGTGTCTCTTAATGAGAGCCTGTAGAAAAGACTGGGACTATTTATCACGTGCATTAGGCAACAAATGTCCTAATCTGAAACTAACGTATATTAAATACAGAGCTTTATTCACAGGGAATGAATAGGTGTGCATGTCTAAGCCAAGCTATCTCAAATCACAGCTACGTACAAAAACTGTGCTGGACAAAGACAGTGCTGGAGAGGACYTCAAGCCGAGTCCAGGGTTTTCCAGCCGTTGTGAAGCTGGCTTTACTCTCGCTTCTTTCCCTTCTTCATTGCCCTGCTGTTGGCCATCTCACGTGGCTGCTGCAGCCACTGCAGAGTTAACACTCGCTAACACGCCGAGTCYGCACGGAGCCCTCCGAAATCCAGTAGGCCGCTTTGCGTGTCGTGCTGCTCCTTTTCTTACTGCTGTGCCTCCCCAGTTCAGAGCAGGTAATACAGTCCATCTTCTGACTACGTGCTGAATTCACTGTGTCAAAAGCAATCCTGAAAGGTCTTTACATTTTTTTGAACTTGCGCTTACCCCCTACCTGCGTATGTACGGATGTGCTGCTGCTATTCTTTTGTCTTTTTAAAATGGATTTGAGAATGATGTCCATACAAAACATACTAATTATGTTGGTGAATATGTTGTAGTTTAAACCGGCTTTTCCTAATCTTGACTTCGGTTTTGTTGAAGATGTTTTTGCTTTTCTGGGATTTACATTTTGTTCATGCAAGCACTGCTGATATCTCCTTGCAATACTTATTCTGTCAGGTTACTGATCTTCAGAAGCTCCTAAACATTGAGGTATACATTAAGGAATATTATGAATGAACATTAAGGCTGTGGCTTTCCTTTAATATAAGAAATAAATTATGTGGATATAATATTTCTCARATTATCTCCTCGGCAAAGCTGCTTTAATTTGGGAAGGGGGCCTCAACGTCATGCCAGCAGGTTACCTGGCATCAACTCATCCTAACCATCTGCTGTCCTGGTGGCTTGTATCATGAAACAGAAGAGCTTACTTTTGGCGAAAACATTTCCCTTTCAATGTAACAAATCTATATTACTGACAATTATTTGTAAAGACACACAAATAGAAATGTGATGAGAGCTCTTCTTGATTTCCATTTTGCTTTTTAAGCTGGTGTGACAGCTGAAGACTACAACTGTTGCAATTATTTTCCGAACGGYCCCATTACAGTTTCCAAATTCGGAATGAGGAAATGCTCACTGAAGAGCCAGATCATTGATGATATATTTCCATGATATTAACTTRTTCTGTTCACTACCATCTTCGTACAAGGGCTCAAGGCTACAATAAAAATTTAGTAGAATGTCATATTAAAGCATATATCACTGTATCAAGATCAGGTTAGGAAATTCCAAAAACTCGTATTTAAGCAGTAACCTGCAAGGTTAAGTTGGCTTTAACTGGGTTATTAGGGTGGTTGCAGTTTGCAATCAGGTAAGCCATCATGTTTGACCTTGTATCATATATGAAATATATGTATATATTTATATGTGGATAATTTATATGTTGGTAATTTTTGTCCTGTAAAACTGCACTGCCCATCCCCACTGCAGGATCTTTAAAAAAAAAAAAAAACTTAATATAGTTAGTATATGGGAGATACAGTTTTAGGGTCCAGTGGTTGGTAGTAGGACTCTTCACTGATCTGCTGTTAAAAGCACAGAACAATTTGAAAGCCGTAACTTACCCACTAYTTTAAAGAAAACTAAAATAACTGAATCTGTTTGGTTATCTACACATATTTACTGTACATGAAAAATCTGTGGATTTGGATCAATATATTACGTTTGTTTAGATTTATAGATTTAATGTTTCARTAGTACACAAGTTAAAGAGCTTTTAACCTTAAAAGGGTGAGGTTTAATGCTTGCAATAAATAAATAAGGGTAGATAACAGGAGCATCTGAGGAGCTTTGAACTTTATTCTTCCCTCCCGCACCCCTCCATGCCTTTCCTTTCCTCTCTTCTTTCTCACCCTACCAGTTGGAATCCCTTGTGCTTGTAGGTATGACATATGGATGTTCCTATTTTGCAGTGTAATGAGGTACAGCACCGTTCTATTTAATATTCCTGACTCCAGGGAATCCAGCTGCASGAAGCTGCAAGTCTTTTAGCCAGTGACTCTAAAATGCAAAGAGTGTCCTTGACTGATTTCATACTTACGTRTTTAAGTTTTAAATCCAGATTTGCTGGAAAACCATGCATTCTTGTGAGCGTTCATGCTTGTTCCTAGGATGAATGTATCACCACTCAAGAAAGCTAATTCTTCTTTCAGCAATAAACAAGTATTAGTAAAGGATATAACTGAAACAAGTGATTTTTTTTTCATGGTCTGAGGTATTTTTATTCATATTAACTTATGTGAGACCAATCTCTTCTCCTTATGAAGAGCTTTGCTCTTTATTTCCAAGATAGAAATCCAGATTATATGAGCTTATGCTTTTTATGTGTTTATTATAAATATATGTGTTATATTATATAACGTGATGCTAGATAAAGTATATATTAAATGTATTTRTGAAGCATAGTAGAAAAGAGCATTAGGCTGGGTATTGCTTGCTCTTCTAATGTATTTTTCTTTAGCATTCTTTTGAATCCACCTCTCTGAGTGGAGAGGGTTCATGTTAATTAAAATTATGTAAATTTAGACAAGGGCATATATTAGGTACTGTCTTAAAGGGGAAAAAAAAATCTTCAATTGAAAAGTAATTAAAAAAAATCCATGAACTATATTTGATTTCTCTTGCTCACTGTGTAAGGAAATAAACTGAAGACATCTATATTTATATATAAATATATATATATTTATATATATTTGGCATAACAGATTGCACAGGTTAGGTTAATTTTTGTTTAGAGTAGGTTCTAGCATAGCAGAAAAGGTTAGTTATAAAATTTACTGTTTAATCTGTATTTCAAAAATCACTGTAAGCCACATTTTTAGGAGAAGTAGTAAGAAACTCTGTAAGAAAAACTTGGAGGTGAGGGCTTTATGGATTTTTATTTAAAAATATGCTCTTGGTTAATAAGTGTGATAAATATAGCTGGTTATTCTTAGGTGTGAGCATATGATGTAGGAAGAGAAGGTGAAGGTGGGGGGAAGAAATTTTTGACTTCCGTTGCCAAGAGAAGGTTCAAGAAGAGGTGGTGGCAGGCTGGGGCAAGTCTCCATAACATTATTTTCTTGATTTAAAAGAAAAAAACAAATGTTTTTAAAGAATTTGATATGTTTCTTCCATGGCCCTTAATCACATACAAACAAACTCAGTTCTTTGTTTTTATAAAATCCTCTGCCTTTCACATGAACATGTGCTTTGGTCTTTCTCAAGGAAAGGCAGCGCCTCTCAGAAGACATTGATTTCGTATCCTTTAACCTTGTCTTTCYATCACTTACCATTCCTTATCAGCTGCCATGAGCTTGAAGACTTCAGAGACTTGTCTGTAGGCTCTGTGAYTTTTATTTAGTTCATATTGATGTAAATGCAGAAATAGAAAGGTTTTGATGATCCCTCATGGGTCTTTGGGATGTTGTACTATGTCTTCTCATTATGCCCATAATGAAGATTTGTCTTTTGTCTTCATTTCGTTCCATATTTACAAAAAAATAAGTAAAAAAAGTCCGCTAAGATATTTGTCCTCACCCAGGCAGTATAAAATGCATTTAAATTATATAGTCTAAGCTATTGTGAAATAAGGATAGAGCCTTGTAAAAAAAGAGTAGGAACACTACATCTTCAGAAATTATTACTTCAAATTAATTATGTCAAAACTAGTTACACTTTTCTTTATGCTCTTGCCCAACCCAAGTTTCTTCTGTCTTTTTTTGGGTACTTTCTGTCTTTTTTTGGGTACTTTCTGTCTTTTTTT
>NW_020455529.1:355764-474956 GCF_003342845.1 Nothoprocta perdicaria | reverse complement strand
AAAAGGAGTGATCTGATTTCTGTTTCTAACTTCGAAGTATAACTGACAGCTGAATTAGTGTTGACTTGCCTAGTGATTGCACTTGAGTGTCTCCGTCAGTATTTAGAGCTTGCGTATTCATCCTTACTGGTGCACGTTAGGCTCTTTCTCGTCCTTCCTTCGTCAGCTTCTTCCCTTTACCCCATTCTATATTGCCCCATTCTATATTTGCCCCATTTTTAAATAAATGCAGCTAAATTCAGCAGATATTCTTACTTGATGCTTCCTTCCCTTCGTTCTGTGGGTAACCAGCCTGAGTTGGCCTCTGTGTTGCTTAATTATCCTTGTCCCCTGCATCCGTATTGCCCTCAAATCTGAAACATGCTAGTGAGCTCAGTTTAAGATTTTTTTCACTGCTATATCTCTGACAGTAAGTATTCGTGCCTTCCTATAAGCATCTTTTAATAAATGCCAGATTTAGTTTTTATTTTGTTTGCTACTGCACACAGCTGACTTGATTTCCTTGAAGCGATTATATTATAGGAAATGCTGTATTGCCTGCTAACTAAAGCAGGGCTTTTGGCATATGAAAAATAGGAAGGCAGAAGAAGTTTAATGCCTTATTTTTTATTATAAAATGGCCAGTATTGACATGCTTGACTGTGGTGCCRTTGGTGTTCTCACCATTGGTGTTCTTACACTGCATGCTGGTTGAGGTTAGAGTTAGCTGAGTGCAGAGTTTTAACATGCAGGAAACTTTTACAGAAAAATAGAGGAAATGCAGAATAGCTGAGCCCTGTTATGGGTGGTGACAACAGCTTGCCGGTGTGCATGGTTGGAACTTGCAGAAAATAACTGAGAAGTTTGGTGTGTACGAGAAACCTGCAAGTTCTTCTACACTGTAGCTGTAAGTATAAGTATGCAGCACAAAGAGTGTGCCTAGCCTCCTTATGCTAGTTGTTCCTGTTGTAGAAATGCTGAACAGAAGTCCTTCTCTGTATAAATTTCATGGAAAGGCAGCCAAAGAGGTTCCTTTAAGTATTTTTTACTTAATTGCTAGTTCTTAGATGCTAGCTAGCTACGTGGTAGTGTAAATGATGAGATAACGGAAAGCTTGGCGTGATCTCCACAACCTTGCAGGTGTTATGATTTAAAAAAAAAAAAAAAAAAAAAAAAAGCCTTAGGAACCTCAAGAAGAGCCCAAGGGCAAGCCCCGACTGTGCAGATGTTTCCTTCAGTTGTTTGTGAAGGAGGGGCGGACGTTGCTACTGTTCTATTGTTTGCTATCCCTTTTCTCCTGGGGTTTTACTCTGCTGTACTTCATCCTCATCAGCTCTCAGAAGAGCAGAATTCCATGGTAGGATATTCCAGACAGGGAAGGCGAGGTCTTTTCTTAAGCCTTGAGGGAGCAGGAGAAGCAGACAGTCAGGGCAGACAGCTTTATTCTGAAGCTCAGCAGTGACAGACCAACCCCGGTGACTGGAAGACTGAGATGGCACCGTGTTAGATAGAGTGGGGAACGCAAGAGAAGCTCCCTCAGTTTGAAAGCGTTTGCATGTTAGCCCAACCATGGCAAGTTTGCTCTCCTTGCAAGGCAGGTCTCCGTTTCTTGAGGAAAAGATTGGCTGGTTGGTCTGGTGAGTGTTCCGTCTTACTGATTTTAAATATGATGTTTGTGGCATGCTGTGAAAYAAGGAAGAGGAATATGTTAGTAACATGGAGTAAGGTTTGGCCAGAAAAGGTCATCTCCCAAGGATCTCCTTGAGGTCAGTGAGAAGCCAAGTGCTGGAAGTGCTGTGTGAGTTGTGCAGGTGGAAACTTGTGCAGCTCTAGTGTTGTAGCAGCGCTGCTAACCACTTTTTGAAGGTCGAGCTCCATCGTCTCATTATTTAAGGGTTGAATTTGGTTGTTTTCCACTTTTTTTGGTTACTTTTTATACTTAAATTTTGTAATGAATCAGTAACTCTTTCTGAGCTAGTATGCATGAATGGAACTGCACTAATTCAATACATAAACGCTCAGCAACTAGTACTAACTACATATTTCTGTAAACTTGTGTGGGATATATTACACACATAAATATTACTGAGATAGCCGAGAATTTGTTTCATTTATATACAGGACATGAGCAGAGCTCTCAACTGATTTTTCTGTCTAAATCTCTGTCTACATTGGAGGGGGCTATTATAGAATGAGTTGTATCTAATTGTATCACAACTTGGAATGTAAAAAAAGTTTTCTGGGAGCTTTGAAAATGATTAATTTGGAGCAATTCCATGTAGAGTTTTTTTAATAGTGTTATAGCTCTGCTGTGACAAAAAGATAGAAAGGGTGTACAGTGTGATTGTTCTCTCCCTCACTAGGAAATCAGTTGGCTTAAACTAAAAATAAGTTTTATTTTTCTTCTTTATTATTTTTAGCCTGACTTCCTAAGGAAGTAAGGCTTATGTCATTGCCCTGCCCCTCTGCTCCCACTTTAGAAAATCTGGACTTTTGTAGTCAAATCTAAGGTGGGGGTGGAATTTTAAAAGATAAAGTGATTTTTTTTTTTTTTTTTAACAAGTTGAATAAAAGTCAGTGACTAAGCAGCAGTCTCACATTAATCTTCTCCCTCGGGAGAATTTGCGGTGTGAGCTGCAGCGGGCTCTCGCGCCCTGGCTGGGCAGGCGGCGTAGGGGTGCAGATCACTAAGGGAGCCCTGCACGCTCAGCCGCGGCGGGAAAGGCACTGCGAGGTGTGCAGGGCAGGGCAAACTTGAGAGGCTTGTGGAAGGGAGAGTAAATTGAGTCACAAGAGGGCTCGACTGCAGCAGGAAGGAAGTTTTAGTGTGAATAATAGTAATAATAAACCAAAAACGCACTCCAGAAATTCTTAGGAAATCAGAGTTCAGCACTTCTGCCTCTTAGGCAGAAGTTCATACTAAAAAATACATATAAGGGAACTGAACCATGCTGAAGCTGGTTTACAGGACGGTGATTAAAGTAAATTGTATCCTCCGAGTTGTCTTCTAAATTGGCAAACTTCATGTTTGTACTTGGCCAGGATAGGCATATTTCCTTCAATCCTACTTTTAAGCAAAAGTTTTTCTCAAACACCGTTTTTTTTTAAGATTCTGTGGATTCATTTTGTCCTAGATGATGATGGATAATGATCCAAGAAGAGAGTTTCTTAGTGTCAGATACTGTATGTGGGCATTAGTTTCCGAATGCTTTAGGAATCTATTATAATCAGCCAAGCTGCTTTGCAAAGACCCTTAATTAACTGCCCTGCTTTTTTTGTGCTAGATTGGCCTCATCTGTGTTACCACTTCCCTTTTGCTTCTGCTCTGTCCTCACATTCTCTGTGTCAGCATCTGTTCTGCTCCTGTGCTGAGAGAGATTAAGTGCTGGCGCTTTGCGCTTCCGCAGCGCGCTGGTTTCCCATAAGCTCTGCATAGAGATGCTGCCATGTTTGGGCTTTTGTAAAATACAGAGCCAGTAACAGCTGTAGCCGTTTTTATCCACACCTAGAACTCTGTCAGGTGATGTAGAGTGCCTTGTTAAATAACTGTACCACTGCATATTGAGGTGCAAGCAGCAGATGTGTGTTGGCTGCAGTTGGCCTCCTGCCAAAAGTGGTAGTGCTGGATCTACTTGGATTTTTGTCGAGCATTTCACAAAGTCCCTAGCTATGGCTCAGACTTTCAACACAGGATTGTGTGATTTTTAAAATTCAACTATGAGTGCATCTTTCGTCTTTGACATGTGCATTTTCAATTAGAGTTTATTTCCAGTTTTCTGAATTTTTTAATTTGTGTTTATTTATTGGTTTTCAACAGGTCRTCTGAACAAGAATCACCAAAGTGAGTTTTCTTTAAACTTTCTACTATGGAATCTTTAGCTTTAAGATATGTAATAAAATACATAGAGCTGTATGTCCAGAATAGTGGTCTGGCATGGTTACAAGACAGGAATAAATGTATAAAGCAACGAAAATGGTAAAGCTTTCTTGAAAAAATAAGACTTGGGATCATGGTGTGGTAAGCCCAAAGCCTATTATACCCCTAACCACTGTTAACACAAAGGTTATTTTTTAAGCTGTTCCATTCTGTAAAAGTTAGATGATGTTAAAATCTATTGGTAATTTTATCTGTTAACTTTTTAATGCCACAGAGCATTTACTGAAACAGTTTGTCACAATTGTATTTCTTTTTCCTACACTGGAGAATAAGCTATAATATTGTAACAAAAGTGTTTAAAACTATATTCAGAAAATTTAAAATATTGTTAATAACTTCAAAGTATTTTTAAATTGAGAGCACCAAGCGAACAGTATCTACTGAACAGTGAAAAGTATATTCTATAATAAATGCAGAATTGTGCAGAATTGAGTTAATTCACGTGGCTAAGTAAGTATAGCAAACTGAGCCTCCAGAGTGTTGATGCCCCAGTACCTTTGCACRGTGTGTGGTGCCCTGTGGCCCTTCAGGAATGTTTCTTAGTTGCTCTCAGATTTCTACACGCCAAGAAGCAAGTCCTTGCTATGGTAAAGCTTGCTCCACTGCTTGTCCTGTTTGTTAAGCCCAAGTTACYTCCTTCCTTGGCAGCTGGCAGTGGTCACTGGGAGTTGTTCAGAAAGGCTCACATAGGTAATCGTAYGTTAGACTACTGCAAGAGAAGGGACGAATATTTAAACTTGCAGGTTTTATGACAGGATTTATTTCTGCATATACCTCCACCCTATGAGAATTTGATGATGTTTTTAGGAGTAGTGAAGTTTATTGAAAATTCATTGTGTCCGTACTCTAAAGCACAACTAAGAGCCTGCATACCTGTAAGGTTCAAATGTAGTTCACAGCAATGTTGAGTTKTCATTAGCAGTGCAGACTGTTCCTGCCCTACCACCAGGCAGGATGAGGTGACAAGCAACTGAGAGGTGTGTCTGCAGTGGGGTGATATGGGTGATCAGGGCTCTTTTTTTTCCACAGCTCTATGTCATTGGTGTGAAACTCCAGTTTCCCCAGTCGCAGCGTTTTCATGATCTATTATGGAGCATRTATGAGGGTGAAGAAATTAGTATGAATGGTATCTGTGAATTTGATCCAATTAATAGGGAGTTTTAAATGTGTTAGACAGAGGTCTGCCTTTCTTCTTCTTCAGAAGTGGGCATACAGCTAAAGTCAACATTGCCATCAGACCRCTCAGCCAATTCTAAGATTTGAGGAATTCATTTACTTGCATTTTTTCCTTTATTTCCTGAATTTTAAGATTATATCTGAAAATGTAAGATTATATCTTATATCTATATAATCTTCTAGTCTTACATCTGTAAGATTATATTTTAAGATTATATCTTAAAATGTTAGGTATATTAAATTAATTACAGAGTCAACTACAGAAGCTATTAGCTGCCAGTAAACCCTTTGTTGTTACTTCATTCTTACTACCATGGCATTTGTGCATGCARCCTGCTTTTAGAGGGGCAATACTGAGATTGCACCCAAAGGGGAGAGAAGAGCTTGCTGGGGCTTTGCAAGAATTGGAGTGGAATTACTGCACCAGTTTTCTCATGCTTCCAATTGCCAACTGAAGGCCATTTCCTGGGTTTCAAACCTCATTTCCTTCATGTTACTGTGATTTCCTTTACCACTGCAACAGTATCTTTCACTGCTAATCTCCAGATATTTTGCTGGTAATGTTTCTGCTTATCTAGTTTTATTTTGTCCAGTTTTGGACAAAATTTTTTTGGTCAAGTGATATGCTTGGCTCATCCTCCAGTTTTCCTACTTTACACTACAATAGATGGTGTTAAATCAGAAGTATAAAACTGACTTCTTTTTCAAGTAGGCAGCACATTTGTAGGTTTCTGGGTTTTTTGGTACCTTTTTAACATTTATTTATTTATTTATTTATTTATTTATTTAAGGAATGCATTGGGAAATAGTGCAACTCAGAATTCTCTGACCCATACCTCACCTAAAGCCTTGTCTCCGTCTCCCAATGGGGTTGGTAACGTTTCGGGATCCTACCTGCTGGAAGGAGTGGATAAGCAGTTCCTAGAAACGTATGACAACATTACAAAAACAAGCTTCACAGAAGATTCCAGTCAATACTACTGTGATAAGGTATGTCAGCTGCCTTCTTTTAATCTCCAAGCTAGTATTAAATGTAGCTTTAAAGTGTAGATTGTGCACCCATATAACTTGTGACTGTATTGTGAGAAGAGCATTTCTAACACAGTCGTAAAAGATAAGTTGTTTCTTGTTATTTGGATTTACCCGATACTGTCTATTCAACCTGATGGACAAGCCTGCAAGTTGACTTGGTTTGCGTAGAGTCTAGGTTTCCAGAAGCAYCTGCTGAGGAATTCTTAATGGAATGGGAAATCCTTACATGATTAATGATTGTGTCTACTTGTCAACGTGGAAAGATGACARGTTAACTTAAGCTTAAGCTGTTGTATGTCTCAATAGCAAGCAAAAGTCAGTTCTACCTCCAACTTTCCTTTTCAGGACTGCTAAAAGTCTTGCTTTGAATGCTGAGGTGACTGGAGAGCAGCTGCTTCCTGCTAGTTTCATGGTAGCCTGTCATTTCTCCCCTCTTTCTCCAGCTACAATTGCCCTGTAGTTGCCTGCAGCTTATTAAYCTGCCCTTCCTGTAGCTGCTGCCAAGTTTTAACTACTCTGGTCTCCCTCAGGCAATTAATGCTGCCCTGTACAGGGAAAGACTAGGAAGATATAATTGCTGCAGCGTCTTCATAGTAAAAGTTTTTCAGAAGTATTATGCACAACATCTTTTTTTTTCTTTTCAAGTCACTTTTAGCAAAGACAACACACTGAAAATATCAAGATATCAAATGAGAAAGTTGGGGGTAACAGGATTAGGACAAAGAGACTTTTGAGCACTTTAATCATGATTTATATTTTTGCTTTTAACATAATAAGCAATAAAAAAGTTGCAGCAGTAAGTATGTTCTGTAACTGTAGCTTTTTCCTTTTTAAAAAAGTACTTATTCATTCTAATTTGCTGCTCTTTTATTTAAAATTAAGAATTTTTTTTCTATATATACTGCAGAGTGAACTTATTGAGGGAGACTTACTTCTAGTGCGTATCACACCAGATGAAGATGGGAAGTTTGGATTTAATCTGAAGGTAAAACATCAATATTAATTTCAAAGGGTTTGTGTAGCTTTCATGCTTTGGCATATTATTTTCCATTTTTCATGTGGTGCTTTGGGGAAAGCAATATCCTGTAGAGGCTTCTTTCTTATAAACCAAGAATTTTTAGAAGTGGCACCTTGATACCTGATGAAAATTAAGTCTTATTGGCTCTATCTGAAATGACACAGCAAGAGTCTTGTGTGATGCAAGCAATTGCCAATTTTTTTGTTTTAAAATACTGTCTATTTTAAACTACTACTGTCTATTACTGTCCATTTTTAAAACATTTATACTCATTATTTACTCAACGTTCTTCTAGGGTGGCATAGATCAAAAAATGCCATTAGTGGTGTCACGAATTACTCCAGGATCACCTGTAAGTAAATTCCTACATTTTTAACTCCTCCTTTGTTACTCCCTTCCACTTTCTCTTAGGTCTTTATACATAGGAGCTTGGGAGACCCTCAACTGGTACAAGTTAGTAGCTGAACTGCTCTATTTAGAATTCAGTTCCATCACTGTTTTCTTAACCCACAAATGAAAAGATGAGGCATTGTTAACCAAACAAGATACCAGTAATAAATATGGTCTGGTTAAGCCTCCTCTTGTGTTCCCCTAAAACATCTGAATGGAAAAGCATTAGAAGAAAGGCAGCAGGCGTGATTGAAGGTATGGAGCAGTGTTTATAAAAAAGAAATGAATAGTCTGGGCTCCTGCAGCCTAGAGGGAAAAAAAAATCAACTAAGAGAGATACAGTAGAGATCTGCAGGATTGGGGTCATTGTGCAAAGGATTAGTGGGGGAATTTCAGTGCAAAAATGAGGGGCTATCTAAGTAAGTGAAAGACAGGTTGAAAATATGTAAAAAGAAGTGGTTCTTCATATATCAGATAATAGGCATGTAAAAACTCTTTAAAAGGATGCTATCGATTAAAAAAAGCTGTCTGTGGGGTCAGGAAAGGACTTGACAAATGCTTAGAAGAAAAACCTTTGGAGGGTTACTGGCAATAGGCAGTAGGCAAGCTACATCAAATTAAGGAAACGCTAGGAGTTTAAGAAAAACAGTTATATGACAGGAGAGTAATCAGGAGAGAAATACCTGTTTGTATTCTCCTTATTTTGCTTCTGGCTGCCACTGGAGGTAAATTTCTGGTGGATAAATTAAATRAATAAATAAGTGGAACATTTGTCTGAATGGGTGCAACCATTCTTTTATTCTTATGTTTAATTGTGAAACAATGACAGAACAGCTTCATTTTTTTTCTGAATAATTAGTGTAACAAATTTGTTGATTTTGACTATCATCTATCCTATTTTATTTTTTCCCTTAGTCTTCTTTCAAAGCGTATTTCCCAACTCTTGGTGCAAATTTGATAGGAATATTCCTGCCTTAATACTGAAAATCTGGTATGCTGTCCATATTGCAGACTCTTACCAAATTTGATAAGCGGTCACAGGAATGATATCTAAATGTCATGATGTAAATTACTGTCTGAGAAGTGTTCTGTCCAATTTCTGTGGCTTGACGTAATTATTTGGATGGAAGAGAAATAGAAAATTATCATAATAATTAAAATATCATAAGTGAAAATTCCAGTGTCCTGACAGAGACTCAAGTTCAGCCTAGCTAATTTCTTACATGTAATTTGAGATGATGTAGATTACATAGAGAGAAGCAGGATCCTTCCCTAGTTGGCTAAAGAAAGAAAGGCTTCYGGAGGCAGCGATTTCCTGTTGTCAGATTCGGATTGTCATCCGAGAAGCTCAGTCTGGTTTCCTCTTTGCAATGGGAGTGGAAGTGGCTGAGCTTCTAACTTGGGCACCAGATTTAAGCACCTGCAGTTAGTAGGCAYGGGCATAGACTCAAGTGACCAATTAGCTCTCTAACCTGCTAAGCCATCAAGCAAGTTAAGTTAGGAAAGTTCAGGAAAATAAACTGAGAGCTGCTATCTAATACATTTCCCTCAACAGCAGTGCTGTAGAAGTCTCWTCATGTTGCAGCAAGGATGGAAAAGATAGATGCTTACTTTTACAGAACAGCAGTATTAACRTTGGTTATATTGTTTTCCATAAACTAAAATTCATCTCGACTGCTTAATGAAATATAGCTTTAAGTTTATTTTTTTCCCACACTTTAAGTGGAATGTGGAATGCATTTTTATGTTATTTTAGCTACTCAGAACCTCAGTGTTACTGTTCCATCCCTGTATTTGTTATTCTTCTAAGTTATTCTGTTTACTCATTGTCCTGCAAATTGCCACCAGGAACACTATTTGGTGAATGCAATTTTCTCGGATTTGTAAGTCATTTTTGCCCCCTTCTTCTGTCTCTTTGAGTGGGGGAATACGACAAATCTACAGGCTAAAATACGCCTGTTTTTTCTTTCCACATCCTAAAGCCTTTTCAAAGTCTCTCTCCAAAGCAGTCTAGAGCACTGGAAAGATTTGGGGAGTTGGCAGAGAAGGGAAAAATAGGCGAGAGAAAGGGGCATAAATGTAAATAGGAAAAATCATTTGTTAGATATGTTATTCTTTAATGGAAATCCAATACTGATTTTGTTTTCACAAGTAATATTAATATCCTAAGGTGATGAGAAAGTTGTCATGGCTGTAATTAATAGAGCTTGTGATTGAAAAATAGCGTGCATGCTTCTTGGCTCCAAGAATGAAGTGATTAGCATAAGATGAAACACGGGGTGTGTCAGCAGGATAGGAGGCCTTTGACATAATTGTCAGGAAAATCTTGTTATCTGAAAAATCTACAAATTATGCCTAAATGGAAGGAATTAATTCCCTTTCAAGATATATTTTATACAGTTGGATGATTCAAGCAAGAGAGATGACTAAAACATTAGCATGTCACATGATTATCACAGTTCCTTTGAGCATAGATATTAATTTCTCCCTGTAATAAAGAATAGAAGCGCTAGCAAGTAGCCAGGAAATCTAAATTAAAAGCAAATACAGGAGATCCAAGAACCTTTCCTTTTGTAGTCTAGTTGAYTTTTTGATGCTCTCAGACTGGTTTGATAAGGTCTGCATGGCTGATACGATCTAAATAGCACTTGTCTTTTCAAATATAACTAACAGTAATCTGAGTGATAAATCAGTCAGTCATAGTTGTATTCTTTAATGTTACCTTCAGAAAATATCCCAAACAGATACTCATGGTAGCACTTGGTTTTACAGGGTGCTGTAGGTGCTCTTCTGAGGAGCTGTGAATACCTAGCTCCTGACCATGTTCGTGACCATCATGGCTGTTCTAAATTYTCTTCTTCCTCTATTTGCATTTCTTTTTCTCTTTTTTCATCATTTTTCAACTTCTCCATCTTCTTTCTTTAGAAGAAGTTAATGGTTCTTTTTAGCAGCTTTTCTGTTTTTGGTCTTTTTTTCCTCTTACATACATCCCCTTTTCTCTTTACTTTCTCTCTTTTTTGACACTGATGCATATTTCAAGTTTTCTTTCCTCTTTTACTTTATTCCCTGATACAAATAGCTCCTAATTGAACTTGCTCTTCGTGTCTTCCCTCCTACTTTTTTCCTCCTGTTGGTTCTGTCATCACTTCTCTCATCTTCTGCTTGTTACTTGGTGATATGGTAAATCACTGATAAACTTATCTCAGAAACTATCCGTGTCTTCTCTAAGGCATAACTAGAATCAAGAGAGGAGGGCTAATCTTAACTCCTTCCTCACATTTTCTTTTTRGTAGAGCAGGTTGAATAAAGAAAATTCAGAAAACCTGTGCTAGTGTAGAGACAGGAAGCAATTATGAATAGAGTACAACAGGCTGTAACAGAACAGATCTTATTCATATAAAGCATGTAAAGTGGAGTGTACGTCTAAGTACRTCACTGTGGCATAGCTGTGAGTTTCCTAGACAAAATATCAGGATAGCAATGGAAATGGTCATCCTAKGGGGCATTCTTCAAAGATGGCAGAATCTTGCTTACTCAAAGTCTGACCATGGCACGAATTACTTTGCACTGGACTTGCAGTAAAGCATGCTCAGTTGCATGACAGAAAAAAAAAAACCCAAACATACTCTTGAGATCAGGAGCTAATCTGATCCAGGACAAGAAGGTACCAGTAGTAGGAGTTTTAATTTGAAGGGAGGGCAACTTGTTCTCCAAAATGAGTTTGGGGAATGTCACGTTATGTAGATTATATTCCRTTTCCAAACATGATTCTTTTGAGGCTATTACATTTCAGTACTTACTGCATAAAAATGGAAGATTGTTTGCTAAATAAATGTTATCTTATATGCYGAAAGTTCTTTTGTGATACATTCACTTGCAAATAGGTTTAACTATTGGCTATTCAATCTCAGAATCTGACATGTACAATCTTTAAAAGCAACATGGTGATGGCTGTTTCGTTAAAATCTTTCCATAGCTAATCAATATGCTGTCTGAAATGTTTCTCATCTTCCTTGGGGGTYTTAAAGCTATTAACACAGCTTTAGATTTGAATCTCTTGATAAAACTTAGGATACAGAAGGTGAAGCTCTTTCAGGATAACTTTGCTTATGTGATTAACTTGATACCCTAATTTGTTTTTCCTTATGTGACTGGATACAGTGATGTTAATGTCTTTTTTGGTCTTGAAACAGGCTGATAAATGCATTCCAAAACTGAATGAAGGTGATCAGATAGTATTAATTAACGGCCGAGATATCTCAGAGCACACGCATGACCAGGTGGTAATGTTTATAAAAGCCAGCAGAGAATCTCACACAAGGGAGCTTGCACTTTTAGTCAGGCGGAAAGGTAACTGGATTAATTTTATTTATTTTTAATGTGTTTGAGACTGTACTCATGCTTCGCTATATCCCCTCTTCTGTTTACATAAATGTGTTCTCAGTGCACTGGGAATTGGCCTGTGCTACAAAGTAGATAACTCTACGTTTGAATTTCTAGCATAAATTGTTTTAGCGGTAGAACTTCTGTTAGAGTTAATTTAAACTCTACAATCTGTAGGAATAAATAATTTCTTGAAGTTATTCTTTCAAAAGTGTAGGATAATCTGCAGTTGTATCTTTGTAAGTACCCATGATTTATACTCCACAGCACAATCATACAGTAAAACATAAATCAAATAGGTTTCCTTTTTCATTCTTATAATAGACACTGTGAGCTTGATGACCTGTGCTGGCTACTCGCCAAGCTGCTGTCAGCAAACAAGTAGTGGTTTCTGATATATGTAGAGTCCTAAAGCTTTATATTTTAAACGGAGTTTTGTGTAGACACCACATTTCATTCAAAGGGTGTTGTTTTAACTTTTTAGTTACTGGCATATACTGGCATGGATGCCTCAAGGGAGCTGGAACTTACAACTCAACTGCTTGTCTGCAGGCACCCATCCTGCTGTCTCATATTTGCTCTGCACTTAAATGTAAGCAGAACCCACAAGCTTTTGGAAGTTGTGAAACTTCTAGTTTATAATTTACTTTCTAGGAGCTATAATACACCCTAACACACATACTTACAGTAGAAGGATTTTGCACAGCATTTCTGWTTACACTATGAGTTAGAAATCTGCCGTGATGATGGATCACTAGGAAGCAGGAGGAAACACTCCTCTGCAGCATTTAATTTATTTTAAATTTCATAGTTTCTGGGAAGACAGATGGAAGTTGTTTTCCCTGAACCTGTTTTCCCTGTTTCCTGCTTCTGTTATGCCAAGGCCTCCTCACTGGCAGTTYGCAGTATTTGGTCTTTCTCTAACCAGTTCTATACCTACTTGCAGGTAGGAGAAGTCTCTACTGTTTTCTGAAGGCAGCCTGTGGCCCCTTGTCAGTTGTTCCATAGGGAGCTGCTCCCACTCATGCCTGTTTTCTTTAATCTGGCAGGTGTGAGCTATTCTGATTGCTGCAGAGAAGGCTTGTAGATGGACACCTTCAGTGGGATGGTGGCTTTTGTAGAGATCAACTACTYAGTTCTTAAGTTCAGGAGTTTATGTTCTAAAACTTCTCTGGGAAAAAGTATTTGTGAGCCCTTTAGCCTATCAGGCAGTTAATTCAGCAAGACTAGGCTGCAACAAGAAATTCTTCGAGCTTGGATGTCAGATTCTTGCCTTGGTAGTTAGCTTCCTTGAGGAATTTCATTTTCATCAAGTCCATGAGGGTCAGTTACTAGTAGTAGCTTCTACAGTCGCTTAGACCATATAAAAGTTATCTTGAACCTGTCAGTGCTGTTTGCATTCTGTGGTCTACTCTGCTTGTGGTAAACTTTGTCCTCAGAGTCTGATAAACTTTAATAAAAATATGTTGCAACCTCACTAATGCTGTTTATAGGGGATCTTAATTGTCTGTACATGTTCCAGTAGTGAAACAGTTTGTGGAGCCCAGATCAGAAGATGAAGTTGATTCTCAAAGTCTCCCAGAGTCTCTCCTTCCTAACTGCTCAGAGTATGGTGACACGCTGGAGGAGTCTATGGAGCAGCTAAAGAAAGGGCTGGAAAGTGGGACAGTCCTTATTCAGTTTGAGGTAGGTAGATAACGCTCAGTTCTGCCATTGATACAAAGCCAATAGCTGTGACCAGCAACCAATGTAAGGACTTACATGTCTGGAATATTTATTGGTTATGTTGAGTCTTATCCCAAGAGAGCAAATGTAAGRTTTCTCCGCCAGTTTGACCTTGCATTTCTTAAGGTAGGCGGAGAGTAAGTTACTGGTTTTGCATAAGTCATTTTCTATTTAGAATTTGTTTTAATTTGGAAATTGCTAGCTCAGGTACCCAAAGCTGGCTAAATTAATATTTTAAAAATTATTTTATTGGGTAGAATAGATGAGTTTGGCCATARTCAGTCATGTTTGTAGTTTGATTCATATTCAGTGCAATTCAATGAAATTTATTGAACATCTCTTGTACACTTGAATTAGTTTTCATGTTTTGCCTTCTGTGATTGAATAACAGCAGCAGCTTAACTGTTCATGTGCTTTTTCTGGAGATTGTAGGTGAATTTAGTTGTTATTACTGGATTCAGCTCTACTCTCTACCACTTTGAAACTACAATATCATATAACATAAAAACCCCACATCCTCACCGTCAGTTTTGGGGTGGGGATGTCTAGAAAATCACTAACTTTAAAAAAGGACTAAACCTTAGTCCTAAACTTATCTTAGTTATTAATTCATTTTAAAATTAGATGTATCCAGTAATACATTGAAAAAATATGTGACAGCTTATTGGGCTTCTTCTTTTGGCTCTAAGTGAAGTTTTAGTCTCTTCAGAAGCAGACAGTGTTTCTGTGTCACCTCATCACTCGTGGTGACTTCCAARCTCTCTGCTCATATTAGTAAAATAACTAGTTAGGCAGTATACTTTGATACATCGAAGTTTTCCACAATATCTTCCTCCTCAGTTTTATTTTCACCCAGGCTGAGTTTAAGTCAGTCTGTGGCAAATGAATTTTAACCAAACAATAAAAATGTAAGCTTAGAATTGCTATCTTACTACTAAATTATTCTTATGTGTCTCCAACACCTCCCAGAAATGTTAATGTACCTCTGTAAATTGAAATTCTAACTGCTTGGTTGTGTTTGGTTGTTATATATATTATTAAGATCTCTCACCACATTACTTCTTCCTGTTTTATGCTGTTCAGGCTTAAAAATATGTGGTAAGCTGTCATATTGGAGCATTAGGACTCTGTAAACCTTACAGTGGAATAACCTTTTAAACTCTTTAACCGTAGAAGTTATTTATAGATGATGGTGATGGACTAACTAGCAATAATAGAATGTTTTGCGTGTTATAAATAAAAGAATTCTGAGGTGAAATTAGCAGGTGATTAGGAAAAGCTTTAATAAAGCRTATTTCCAATTTTTTTCAGTCTTCCTGTGGTTCTAGTTTTTGTATAGCACAACTGTATTCCCCAACTATTACCTTTTGTTTTCTTTTTTTAATTTTTTTTTATTCTATATTACAGCAACTTTATAGAAAAAAGCCAGGGTTGGCTGTTACATGTGCAAAGGTACCTCAGAACATGGACAAAAACCGATACAAAGATGTTCTGCCTTGTGAGTATTAAATACAGACTTTCTGCTTGCTTTGTTGTAGCTTTTCAGTGATGCTTTATAGAACTGGTGTATTGAACTTCTGAACTTTCTGAATAAAGATTCCATTACATAACCAGAGTTACATAAATGTTCATTTTACCGTATAAAAGGTGATCTGTTTTGCTTTGTGCTCTGCTGTTCACGTGTTTGCAGTTCCTGTCTTTGACTTAAAAGCATGCCCCTCAGCTGTTAATTTGATTCCCTCTTTTTTTATGTGCAGATGATGCCACAAGGATAATATTACAGGGAGATGAAGATTACATTAATGCAAACTACGTGAATGTAAGTCAGAGACCTCCATATGTGCAAATGTGCATAGCAATTGCAATTGCTATGTTTCTGTGTTAGTAGCAAATTAAACTTAGCTTTTTTAAGGGATAAGGGCTGACAAGTGATTTGGGAAGGGAGGATACYTCCCCAGCCCAAACCTAACACCCTAAGTACTGCCAAAGATCTCTCTTGTAAAATAAGTAACCATCCCAACAGACTGGATTAAAGCATGTAGAATCCATTAAGATATGCACAGGATCTTTAAGCAATAAAATTTGTTTTATTTCCGTACACTACATCACATAATTTGATGGGGATTTAGTAGTTTTGCTTACATAAACCTGAGACAATGCGTAACATGTTTAGATGTTTAAATTTTTATGTTATTATTAAGGAAGATTGCTTTCTCTTTTTTAGTTGTTGCCAATAATTATTAATTTAATGAGGTGATTAAATCTCTTCTGCTTTTTTCTTAGTTGCTGGAAGTTTTTTTTTTTCATGTTGAAGCAGAGTCTTGTAGAACAAAAAGGTAGAACTGCTACTGACTTTGCCTAAATTGAGTGGTTCATGTTTGGGTACATTTTCAAGGGTGTTGTTTTACCCATAGACTTCTATTGTATATTTAAATATATTTTAGGTATTTAAAATTAATTTAAATGTTTATTTGTATACCTGTTAAAATTTGTTTGCTGATTTTGACTATTTAGAATCAATCTTTTTAAAGTGTGAATGAAACCGTATTTTTAAATCTGTTCAGATCAATATCTCTTTCTTTAGATTGATTTTTCTCTTTATTTTGCAAATTCCCAAATTTTTCTCATATAGTCCAAAACCATATAGTCTTTCCCTTTGAAATCACTTACAGTCTATTAGCAATGCTGTGAAGGTCTTAATGAGAAACCTGAGGTTGGATTGCCATAATCCCATAGATTGGGAAGTAGGAAATAAAACAAGAGGAGGGATAGGGAGACGTAGATACGTTTTTGTGTCAGGTTCATATGTTAAGTACCTAAATCGGAAAATGAACTATTAATTTATTGGACTCAGTAGTACAATGTGGGTGGATAGATCRTTTCAGTGGAGTTGTCACTGGCAGTTTCTCTATATATCACACTTGTTTTTCTTCATGCTAGAAAGTCTAAATTTCAGTTCAAATTATTTCAGTTCAAATAAAGGCTTATTATTTTTAATGGAACAAAAGCAGTATTTAGAGTTACAACCAAGCAAAGAYGTGTAGGTTACAGTACATCTAGCTGCTGGCAAGAGTGCTAGGGTGTTTTGATTTATTTTCTTTTTCACTGAAGAGAGCCAAATTTGGTGCAGRTGGAGAAGATTTCATGATATCTGATATGGGAAACCTTAAGGTCTTTGTACTGTGCTTGTTACTTTGAAGACCACTTGAGTTGAAAATACTGATATGCACAGAACTCTAAAGTTAAAAAAAAAAAAAAAAGCATACAAGCACAAAGCACAAAGTTGTAGTTTACCCTTTTTGATGTTTTAAATTAGTAACTTTAAGAGTTTATCAAATTATGATCTTATCTTATTACTGTTTGCCTTTCTCAACTTTCTCCATATAAAAGAAATGCGGAATAAAACAATAGCATTTGGTTAGTGACAGCAAACTCTACATAGGGGTTTTCTTTCTCTTTCCAGATGGAAATTCCCACTGTGGGAGTTGTGAACAGGTACATTGCTACCCAAGGGCCTCTTCCACACACGTGTGCACATTTCTGGCAAGTAGTCTGGGATCACAAGTTATCGCTGATCATTATGTTAACAACCCTCACTGAACGAGGGCGGGTAAGTGTGCTCAGATACTTTGTGTAATGATTATTCTGCCTTTAAGCTGCTTTTCCCCAGTTATGATTAAAAACCACCCCCACAAAAGGCCAGCTAGTTGTTCTGAGCCGGGCTTCGTGTTGCACGTGGGCTCACAGGGGCTTGGCTGACCYGTGCCTGGCAGCACTGAGCAGCCTGAGCACATGGGAGCTGCCGTGTGGCTCCAGCCTGGAGTCTGGCACTTGAACAGCTCTTAGCTTTAGCACGCTGATGGTCAGGATTTAGCCTGCTTAATTTTGCTTGTTGTAGGTTCTCTTCGCTGTTAATTACTTGAATATTTCTGTTAATTCTGTTACCACAAATCCTTATGTTTTATTAATTTTGGTATAATACAGGGAAAATTATAGCGGTGTCCGTTGTATTCTATTTTTTCTTGATACAATCCCTCAGTAAAAGGGCTAAGCTGCATAAAAACTGCCAAGTAACACATTTTACTCGTGGTTAGATTACTTCGTTATTCACAGGATCGCATATTATTGAACGTCCTCTGGCATCCCCTCACCTTTCCTCTCTATTACAGTAGAAATAGCTTCTTGATTTCCTTTTCTTGCTGTGGAAAAGCGTGGGTCAATACTTCTTTATAGTGTGGCCAGTGAGT
This sequence comes from Nothoprocta perdicaria, assembly GCF_003342845.1. Lineage (NCBI taxonomy): Eukaryota > Metazoa > Chordata > Aves > Tinamiformes > Tinamidae > Nothoprocta > Nothoprocta perdicaria. Next base: position 457,069 of record NW_020455529.1, on the reverse strand, counting down.
GGGAACCTTCAAGATAATTTGCTGCTAACCTCTGTCTTTTTGCATCTATACATCACACTTCCTTTCCCTTCTGTTGTCTACTTTTGCTGCTTTCTGTTTGCTGGACAGTTTTCGGTTTGTGGTATAATTTGCAGGAAGAGCAAAAGATTTATATTCTTGAGAGAGTAATCCCACTGCCAAATGTCAATCTTTTTTTCCAAACTCTGCAGCTTTTATAGCTAAATATATAGCCAATAATGTGATATTACAAGATGCATATCACAGCAGAAGTAACTTCTCTATTTCATATAGATAACTAGTAAAATTTTCAGGCATAATGGTCAAAATGTGGTTATTTTTGTGGAATTTTTTGGGGGGTCCGTGTGGATGGGAATTATCAACAAGCAATGTGATTAAGTGGTTGCATACTCCAAATTAACAAATGGTAAAATATGAACAATTTGGTATTGGAATACCAATTTGGGGCTGTGGGTAGGGTTTGGGCTCTTTTCCTTTTATTTTTTATTATTAGCTAATAAAAATTACTACAGTGTGTAGGCAGTCGAGAGCACAGTTCTCTCAGCTGATCTGTTGTTGTGTGGGGATGCACACACACTCCTTCCCCCACACACAGGCCCCTAAAAGAAAATCAGATTCATTTCAAGTGCAGCGTCCAGAGAGTTGATTCAAGATTTTCATGGAATTCGCTTGCATTTCCTTTAGTTCAGCAAATTTTTTTCTTATTTCTATTTTTTTGGGAGTACAATGGGCATTTACTTGGAAATTAATTTGTTTATGTATAATATGATAATTTATGGGAGCAAAGTCACAGAAAGGGAAGATGAAAATACTAGGATAAAAGGCCAGCTCCTTTGATGCGTAACCTTGTGCTGGCTTCAATGGACAAGATTTCAGTGAACTAGTATCTCACTAGAGTAGCTCTTCTTGAAGTCCCACAACTGAAGAAAGGAATATGATGTTTCCATTTACCAGGGAAAGCCTGAAACAGAAACATCACACTCTTTCCTTCAGCTGTTGGGCTGCAGAGTTGGAAAAGGGGGAAATGCTGGTTCTCCCATCTGCTTGCTTTTTTTTTTTTGCCAATGCCCCATACATGGGCTCTGTGGAAGCCTCTTATCTACTCTTAACTTTAGAAGTAGCACTAAGTTGAGAAACAGCACTTGGAGCACTAGTAGCTCAGTGAATTACTGACAAGCCCAGTGCAAACTAACCCAATTCCTTCAATCTTTCTTCATACATTAAGTCTTCCAATGTGGTAATCACCTCGGTGCTCCATCACTGGACTTTCCTCGCGTTTTTCAAGTCTCTGTTCCACTGGTGTATGTTTTTTAGTGTTTCTGCATCTGTACCAAGAGCTGACTGTTATGTTTTCATGAACAGCAAGGTCTACTGAAGGTTTCTTCAGCAAGTCTGCTATGTTACTTTATTTTTGTAAAGTATTATTTAAAAATTCAGCACAACTAAGCCATGTTTTATATAGCTTTTTAAGCTGCATAAATGGATGCGTGATTTTAGACTATATTTTGGAGAAATTCTTAAATTTTCTTTTTAATCATTTCCTTTACTAAAACTAGGTTAACAAGCTGCCTTGCATGTGGTCTACTTCATGCAGATATTGCAATCTCCAGTTTCTGATTCTGGCAGTTTTTATTTGCTCCATGCAATGCCTAACTGCTAATGTATTTAAGGAACCATTTTTCTCTACCAGTCAGCAAATTTTATGCGATATAAATATATATATATATTTATATATATGTGTGTATAGAGGCATGCTGCAAAAACAAATGAACAAACAAAAAAACCTTTAAAAGCAGTTGTCAAGAGAGGAAAATTCCGAAGTTTGTGTCAAGCTGGACATTATTTGAAAGCTAATCACTATCTTCCTAGGGAAGCTCACCAGGTTGCCTTGTGCAATTCAAAAGCAGCGTCTTCACTGCACAGCAGAGGTGTTGCTAAGAAGCAACGTGACAAAATGCATAAAAAGCAGCAGCTTCAAACTGGAGGCTACATCCACAGCATGCCAAATTCTTTTTACCTATGCTAGATCTGCCTGCTGCAGTGAAATTTCTTGCCTGAGGAAAAATTCATCCCAGTGCAGGATGCTTGTGGCAACCCTTATGAAGATTTTTACATAGTGCTTTGAGCAGCTTATTTCCTTCAGGGCTATTACAATAAGTAGTGCTAAGAGAGAACCTGAACTCACAAATTCTTATTTTTTTTGCCTCTTGTTGACATAGTGTCTGGCAGCATTTACCTCTTATCAATTGATATCTTAGGACTACTTCAGAAAACTGTTTATTAGTCTAAGATTGAGGTTTCCACTGCAGTGGAAATACCCAAATGCGATACCCAGGAGCTCTGATACTCAGTTCAGTGTTTGTGACTACATGTGAGTTAGAAATGTGTTCACTGACTCTGCTCTGCTTTTCAAATCAAACCATTTGAGTAGAACACTGAGGAGAAGTGAATACCAGAAAGATTGTTGGGTTTAAAGTGTTAATGCTCCAGAAAGTGGAAGAAGAGCGAGTTTGGTCAACCTGCACATACAGACAAGCTGTAGAGGCTGCATCTTTTGAGCTACTGAGGGTCTGAGWCGGGGAAGGAAGAGAAGTTGAGACTCTGCCCCTAACTCTGGAAAGAAGACAAGGTGAATTTGTTGGTTTGATTGGCAGTAGTGTTATCCTAAAAGGTCATTGATGTTGTCAGGGTTATGGCTCTGAATGAAAAAGGGTAACATGAAATTCAGACACTGCAGGATATTGAGAGAAAAAAAAAAAAAAAAAGAAAGAAACAAGTAGGAGTTTACCTAAGGAGGAATAAATGGAATAAATGACGAAAGTGTTTGACTAGGGAAATGACCTTAACTAGCAGTGGTGCTTTTGTAACGTTACTGCTGGGCCAAGATCACATTTGTCACAAGCAGTAAAAGGATGTTCTTGTAGTTGAATGAGAACCTCTCCTTCCCTTTTTCTCTCCTGCTTTCCTTTTGGACGAAAGGGCTGTTCTCATTCAAAATAGCCATCCATGAACATATCATCCAAATGAAAATGGGCAACTTCTTTAAAAAGGCCTCTTCMGAACATAAATATTAAGTATTTTCCCTGAGCAGTCATGATCAGAGTTGTTCAGCAGATTGATAAATGGGTGGTAAAGCCAGAACACGGACGCACCAGTCGAGGATCACCAGCTTGTCATGGGTTTTCACAGAAAGGCTTGTTCCCTCCTGTGTCAACGCTCACCGATGCACCTCATTTCACCTGGCTTCTTAACACTTCTGGAAGTGCATGTAATGGTTGAAGGGACACATTGGTTAATTCTAAGACTTTCTTGTGTTGCTTGCACACAAACACCCACTAAAGTGAATGGCATTAATGTCACTGAGCCTGGATACTAGTTCTGTCTTTTTTTAATGTCTATATGTGATAGTGTGTTTTTTTTCCTTTGCTTGGGGGAGAAATGATTGTTCATATGAGATTTCAAACTAGTACTTAACTGCAAATATTGCACTGCAAGGTTATAAATAATGTCAAAAGTGGTCATGCCCRTAGAAGACAATTCATCATTATTTCACAAAATTTAAGAATAATTTACAGTAGGAAGGGACTTCTGGAGATATCTGGTCAAATTACCTGCCCTATGYGTGGCTAGCCTGAGTTTTAATCAAATTGTGCAGCGTAATGTCAGTGAAGTTTTGATTATTTCCATGGATGGACATCCCACAGCCCCTTAAGACAGCTTGCTTCAGTGTTTGGCCAGTCCTCACTGAAATTGTTTTTCCTGTACCTAAGCACAGTCTCTTGCTCTACGCTTTCCATCAGTTGCCAGTTGTCCTTCCAGTGTACACCTTCAAGAAAAGCCTCTCTCTGTCTTCGCTTTGACCTAAAAAATCCCTCTTCCTCCTCTCGTGCAATTTTCTTACCGAGACAGAACATTCCACCTGGTTCTCCTATGTCATACTTCAAAAAGWTGCTTTCTTAGATGGCTGTCAGTGAGCAGTGGAGAAAAAACTTTCGTCTTGTACTCGATTTTATTTTTATAATAAAATGACTGAAATATGAGTTTATAGAAAATATAGGCWGTGGTGTCCAATGAATTTTCAATTTGAATGCAAAGACCTCATCAGCAAACCATCCCTGTTCTTGTRCTTTTTGAATTACCTATAGAATAAAATAAGCAAGCTAGCAAAGGGGAAAGTTAGGATAGGGAAGTGTCTGTTTCAGTTCCTGATGTGTACTTAATTTTGCTTTGTCTTTACAGACCAAATGTCATCAATATTGGCCTGATCCCCCAGATGTAATGGAATATGGCAACTTCCGTGTCAGGTGCCAGTCTGAAGATTGTACGATTGCCTATGTCGTTAGAGARATGGTGGTTACTAATGTTGAGGTAAATGCCCATTTATCTCTCAGCAAGCTGAATGAATATGTGTGCGTGCGTGTGTGTACAGATGGGTAGATACAGGCTTTTTTGTATATGCACACGTATCTAATACTTTTTTGGCTTTTTTGAATAAAAATGAACACAATGCAGTTATTGCTTCATGGTTCCTCAAAAGCATATGTGAGTGAACTCTTTAAAACACTAGGAATAAATTGCTCACATATTGTTGTATTTTTTTAGTACAGTTCTATAATACAACCCATACATGTTATGCTAAACAGACACTGAAATAATAAGTTATTTCACAGAAGTTCATTGCTTCACTGTAAGCTGTTTTTGATCACTGACTCTTCACTGATATTTAGGTTTTGAATGAAGAGTGGTATTTTGGATTTTTTTRTTGTTGCTGTTGTTTGCTATGTAACTATATGGGTCACTAGGTTAGTGGCACATGTGGATAAAATAGCTAGCAGGAAAGTGAATTGTAATAATTTAGAGAGAAGATGGAGAGTCTCACCAGCTCCTTTTAATCATCTTTAGTCAGATGTTTAAAAAGAAGAAACTTTTATCTATCTCAGCGTGATTGTAGTCAATTTATATAAGATACTTGCATTCTTTAGCTGTTAGTATTTTATTCTAGTGAAAAAGTTATAAAGCAAAGGCCACATGGAGTATGCAAAATACTTCTTACAGATGAGCTCGTGAAATCTGTTTGCATCACATCCAGGCTATCAAAACTGGAGTTTCAGAGGTTGAGGCTTATGTTCCCAAGCTGTCCTACATTTCTTATACTATTTCTCTCTTTATTTCTTTTCCAAAATTCTGTCATAACAATATGTCTTCTGAAAAAGGGGAAGCTTTGTGCTATCGTATCTGCATAAGAAATCACAGTGTACTAGGTAAATGCTAGTACAGAGTTCCTGTATTAGTCATTGGCCACTCCTCTTTCTGATTTCTATGCAATTTGTTAATGCATATTTTATTAAGCATATTTTAGCTATTGGAGTTGCTGCCACTAATTAAAAAGAAGAGACTAGTTTTGAAATGTAACATTGCTAGACAACATTCTTATACCAAGATGGCAGTCTCTTAGTTTCATGAATTTATAGCTGCCACTTGACAGTTCATCCAATTTTTGTCTTAATAAAATTCAGATTGCTGATTTGGAATTGGCTGATTATTTTTGCTGATTTGGATGCTGACACTGAAGAAGCATACATGAAAGCAGTACTACAGAGAATACTTGGCAAAACTTCTATTCCCTCCCACTCAACTTAGCTCATTTAATGTATGTTTTGTAAYTTTTAGCCTAGACTCTCCTTAAATACTTGTTCTCACAAATGTATCTCTATTCGAATAGTGTTTCTGGGTTAGTATTTATCAAATAGTTCAATAATTTTGAGTAAGTCTACCAGGCTTTGAGTATGTGTTTTTATTTCAGGTATGTGATAATGAAAAGCTCTAATGTGAATAAGGCAATAAGGTCTTTTGCACACAAGTAAATTCCTTTTGAGAAAGACTGTGCAAGAGCTTAGTGTTGCTAGCTTAACATGTTTATAGATGTGAAAATCACAGATGAGGATATGTACATTGTAAATTCTTATGCTAACAAACAGTTGAACACTTTTTCTAGAGGGAGGACTTGCTTGTATAGATTGTGTCTTCATTGACATAATTGCATGATTTTTATGTTTGATAAAGCCAGTCCTGAGTGGGTGCTTTGAAGGGGGGTGCCATTTGCTTGAGTTAGAGAATTTCCTGCAGTGTTAAAGTATCTCCCAGTTGTGTGGTTATTTGAGCTGCTTTTCTAAAGCTGACCAAAGATTCTCCCAGGGGGACTCCTGTAATTAAGAAAAGACTTTACAGAACTTTGTGTCCTGCAAATGTGGTTGTAGTGTTTGAAGATTACAGGAAAAGTCACCTGCTTTCAACCCGTRATTTTGTTATTCTCTGAGCTAATGTCAGCATCACTGGATTGGTCTTTATGAAAGCAAGCAAGATTGATAAAGTTCTGAAAGTGTCGCAAGAGACTTTATTTTTCTTGAAAAAGCATACTCTTGGAAGATCTTCCTGCACATTAAGGTACACGGATTTCCAAATTTGCTTGTAGAGAAAAATAGAGAGAAATTGGTGAAATGAGGCCTTTAGGCTTTTATTCATGTGTATTTAGAAGACTTAGGAAACAACAAACTTTCTTGGTTTTTTTTTGACCCAATTTGTAGTTATGTTGCTTTACCTGTAGTTGAAGATAAGTCACCCCAAAAAAAAAAAAAAAAAAAAAAAAAAGAGAGAGAGAGAGAGAGAGAATACCAAGGGCCAGAACAAGAAGCTTTCATTCCATTTCCTTCAAAGTTATTGCCTTGCAGCATATCATTGATACCCAGTTTCATTCACCGATGTTTGAATGTTTTCTTTTTTTCTTGTTTTTCCCCGTTTTTAAACAACTGTTTGTGTTGATTTGTGTGACTTACAGCAGCTGCCAAGGCAATACTTGTTACAGGTGTTACAGTACCTGAGGAATTGTCAGGAGCATTGCAGGCTTTTTTCTTTTTTTTTNTTTTTTTTTCTTTTTTCTTCTTTTTTTTCTTTTTTTTCCCTGCCACATCTTACATTGACAGAGCACCCACAAGTGCTCTGTCATCTTTCCACCTGATTTGTTTTATTAACTAAAATAAATGGTTCAAGCGCAAGTAAAAGAATTCAAGATGTTTAAAAACTGATCTAATTTCATCCTGTAAAAACGAATTCTACCATTGCTATAATGAGTGAGCCACCAGAAGGGAGAGCACTGACACCTTACAAGTAATCCAAGAGAAGATGATGAATTACAGCAGTTCCTTGGGTCATAGTGTAGACTGTTCAGTGTGATGCTTCAGACAGTAAGAATGCAAATGCAAGGAGGCTGGGAGAGAGGGTTCTTTTTAATTTACAGGCTATTACTTTTGAGGACATCACAATGATGGAGATGATGGTTTGAAGGAGAAGAAAAGAGATTCACCAATTCAAACCCATTAAAATTCATTTTACTAGCRTTGCTGTTTGCTAAAGGGATGCAAAATTACCAGACTGACTGGATTTCTTGTTCAGTATAAGCAATATGCAAGGCCTTCTAGGGACTGTGCTGGCTGAATCAGAGGCATCAATGTTAGTGACTAGACTGCCAGTGCTTTCTGCTATGAGTTAATGAAAATAGGGTTTTCCTAATTTTGACAGAGCTTAGCAGTCTGGGATGAGACTTCCTGTGCCATTTGTCCTCCTTCCAAATCATTTTACACAATGGTTTGTTTTTGCTCATGTTAAAGATTATCTTAAATGGTTTCACTGAAMCTCTTGGCTTTCCACATTGAACGAGACCTGGTATATTTTGCTTTCCAAAGAAATCCACATAAATCTGGCCAGTTTACCTTGGCTGTTTTCCAACAAAATCCAGGATGTTAGCAGAGCCCATAATGAAGCTGAGCTYGCAGTAAGACATCTTAAATTTGTACCCAAATGATAGCTACAAGTCAGTATTTTCTCTAGCTGACATCTTTGCAGCAGCAGTAAGCATTACTAGAAGGACAGTGACAAATAGTTTGGGACAGGTACGATGCCTCGCACCTCTGCAGCTGCCTGCAAAGTGAATGGGGGTCAATGCCCTGAAGCAGATAAATGCTGCCCACATGACTAACTATAAATTGGGGCAACTGCAATAGCACAGAAGTGTCACTGGAGGCTGTAAGTCGTTGAAACTTTTTTGGGATCCACCATATGGAAGCTGATCTGTGAAAATGCAAAACATGCAAATGCAATTGAAACTAGCCCGTGTGAAATGCCAAAAATGTTAAATGATTTTGGAGCCCAATGTGCATGGTGAGGAAAACATTATTAGGCAATGAACAATTTTTGGTGTCTTGCTTTGTTGTATTTTTAGACTTAGAAAATGGGAATAGTAAAGGCAGATTTTAAAATGATAAACTCTGCATTTATTAGTCATCAGGATGCTACAGAAATGACTACTACTGAAAATCTTACTGGGAAATAAATCTGTTGTGGTGATGAGTTGAGCACATAGTAATGGTTGGGAGAACCATTTTGAATGGATGAAGCTGAGAAGCCACCTCTTCATTTTCCATTACCAGATGTGTACAAAGAAACAGGATCTGGTAGAACAAGCATTTTTTAAAATAACTATGCCTATCTCTAGTAACCGTTATAATAAAATGTGTACATTTGGGCTAACAATAAGTATAATTCTAGTTCCTTTTTTTCAAAGTTATGAGCGCTAGATTTTGTTAACAGTGGTAGTCTTTTAATGCAAGTTATTTCCATGTGTAACGTTGTTTGCTTGACAGATTTTGTGAATACAAAAACTAACTTTCATTGAGAATAAAATCCTAAAGAGTTTTTATTTTRAAAGATGAAGCTGTTACTGTTATTAAAAATGTTTAGAGTATGTCATGATAATGTTTTTGCCACTTGTGCATGAAATATAGAAAYATTTTAGTAATTAGAATTAGTTTTAACATATAACTATGTTTCTTGCATCTACAACAGAGGTTTGGCTTATTAATATAAAAAGAGGTATTAAAATACCTTAGGCAAATTGAAAAGCTAATGATGTGGTGATCAAGTATTAAGAATATGAATCAACTTAGAAAACCTCAGCCAAAAGAATCAAAAGTGATTAAAACAGAAATAACTAGAAAACAGTCCTGAAGCTTGAGGAACACTTAGAATATTTAACAAAATGCATTTGTCTCTGGGAATGAATAGCAGATATACCAGAAATTGATCWGGTATATCACTGGTATATCTGATCACACTAAAAGTAGTAGTTCAGAAGACTCTTAACAGCATGCTCTTAAAATACGTCCTTATTCTAAGGAGCTCTTATGTAACATGCTCATTCCTTGTGTTTGAGCTATTTGAGAAAATGCAGCTTTCACTGCATTCAAACCTGGAGTTGGGATAGGTGAAGATTAATGGTTSACTCTTTCCTCTTTTTTCTTTTTGAGCTTGTAAAATGGCATTTGCCATTTATTGTCAGTTCTTTTTAGATCTCTGTGTGGCACTGGCCCTCTCCTGTAATATATGTAATATATGGCTCAAAGTTCTTCATGTGCAGAGGAGGTGACTCGATGCTGACTTGGGGATGATTAGAGTGTGAGTCAAGCCTGTGTCTCACCTGTGCGCTGTAATTCACGTGGACTTCAGAGCTTCTAATTTAAGAGAATCAGCTGTAATTGTAGCACGCAGTTGTTGCATTATCTCATTTTCCTTTTGGAGAGGTTCTGARTGAGCGCTCACAGATGTGCAGTGGAGGGCTTTTTTGACATTTTCTTGTTATATTTTTATATATTTTAATCTATCTGGGGTTTCAACAAAGTTGAAGAAAGTGGTGATCATTTCAACAAGCTTAGCTGTAAAATGGGAGACAAAACTGAGTAGATAAAGGGCATACTTCTGGAGAGATCCCATCGATTGTAGGTTCTTGTAATGATCTAGAAGCTAAATCCAAAATGAGCCTGCTTTGTTTGATAGGAAAGACRGAAATTGCAAGCACTTAAATCAGGTCAAAGGCAAATATACTTCTGTAAGTGCTATAGAAATCATATTTATGTATATTCTGTTTTGTCAGAAACCATGCTTAGCAAATGTTGCAAGCAACTTTTTATTTTAACTGTATCTGGAAGTGCACATATGCATGTTTAGAACTGTATTTCCTTGATTTAATTGGTTAGCAGCATGAGATAAAAGGGACATTCAATCAAGCTTGTTTTATGGGAAGGCTTAATGTGCTGCAGATAATGATCAGGTGTCTTGCTTCTTTCAAGCATTGACTAGTATACCAGCATAGCGTTTCTAAATGTATAGATATGTGTATGTATATTTTTCCTTTCTTGAAGAAATGTTAAAAAAAAAAATAATAATTAAGCTGTTGAGGTGACACTTCTTTCAAGGAGGAGAATAAGTAGCCCAGAGGCCCTGTTATTTTGTCTTTGTTCTGAATATTTCTTCTGTGTTTTACAACAGCTGCTTCTTCCAGCGTGTTCTAAAATTGTATATTACAGCTAGGCATAGGTGCTGTATTGTTTTACCTCAGGTGAATCATCAATGACAACACTCAGTACTTTAAAAAAACTGAAAATCTGCTCATATGTAAGGAGTTGGTTTTGATTTAACTTGCTAATTAATAAACAGTATATGCCCTTGSTATGTTTTCTAACTATTATATTATATTTTGCCCTAAATTTAAATTTTCTTTCTCATGTGAATCTCTCTATATAGCTTTGGCAAAACTAATTTACTTTGATATATTTCTAGTGAGCATCAGTTGAGCCATAACACTGAACACCTTTTGAACCTTACTGTATTTTAGACAGAACAACAACATGCAGTCACCCACCTGCAGTACGTGGCCTGGCCTGATCATGGTGTTCCTGATGACTCCATGGACTTCTTGGAGTTCGTGACCTGCATGAGACCAAAGAGAGTAAAGAATGAGCCRGTCCTTGTTCACTGCAGGTACTTGTGGTATAAAATTTTGATACACATTGTGTTTAGCCTTAGAATAAAATTTTGCTATGGAAAGTGTCTCTGCAAGGCAGCAGGATTTCTTGAGCTAGATGAAAATTTTAGAGCTGGAGATACCAGTGTCTCCAGCTAAAGGATGTATCTTTTACATATCTAAAGGACGAGTTTCTTTTCACTCCTGTGAACTTTTGGTGAAATTGCTGCATTAGATAAACATCACAAATCATCACTTGTAATGTAGTAAAGAACTTTCTCTGCATTTTCATATTGTAGTATCTCAGTAATCTTATTGTGTGYGATATTGCAAAGTTGTTTTGCTGTTTAAGTAGCCATCAAAAAGCAATCAATGAGCTCTTACCTTTTATTAATGAAAAACATAAAAACAGTATACTTAGACTTGTAGGCAGTTGTAACTTAAATCATTTACTTTAAGAGGTATTTTACATTTTATTTACATAAAATTTACATTTGTAATTGCTGTCAGGTAATATTACTGAAGTTGCTTTAAAAAAGTTTGTGCTTTTTTCTAATCTTTTAAAGTTCTTATTTCTAAGGCTGCTTAGCTTCATAATATTAAGACTGTATATGAACCTGGTACCTTGCAAAAAATCGTTTAAGAAGCTATTTTTCCTGTTCCATTTCACAGTGCTGGAATCGGTCGTACTGGAGTGTTGGTCACTATGGAAACAGCCATGTGCTTAATTGAAAGAAACCAACCTGTTTATCCACTGGATATTGTACGAAAAATGCGAGACCAGCGAGCTATGATGGTCCAAACATCAGTAAGTGGAGGGGAGGAGTTCTGCATAGTACTGCATTTATCCAGTCTAAACAGATGCATCAATCTTTAAAATGATGTAGTTGAGGTCTTCACTTACCATTATATTTCCCGCTTCTCACAATTAATGTTAAACSTAATCTGACTGAAAAGGCTTTGGGATGATGAGGTGCTGTATAACTTCTAAATGTTTTATACCTGGCCACTAAAAGATTGTTCATTTCTAGCTTTATGTACAAAATCAGACTTTTCCAAATCACATGTTCATGGTCTTAAGGCTAAAGGTTACCCAAGAAAATAAAGTAATACTTTCATTTTTGTTCTTTCTATAGAGATTGTTGTTAGTCTTAAGTTTCATATAAAATGGTTTTTTGAGAGTAGGAGTAGAAATTTAATAAAAAGAATATTTTTCTTAATTTTGCCTCTAATTTGGAAGAAGCAAGAGCAAGAGAGAAATTCAGAATTAATCAGGAAAAATCTGAAAATAGAAGGTATAAGATAGAGGTAGCTCAAAGACAATTGACAATTGTCAATTAGACAATTTTTGAAAATATGGGGAGCAGTTTTGTGTCAGCTTTGGAAATGAGCATATTGCCAACTAGTATGAAGGACTCCTCCTCTCCTTTCTTGAGGAGAAATGGAGTAACACGAAACATGAAGCGTAAGTTATTTCAGAGAGGTAAATATCAGGGACACTTGGGAATAAAAGGGTATTGACATACAAAATATATAGTTAAGTCTATCAGGCTTGTCCCTTTGATCTTCAAAGGAAAATGCCTTTGTTTCCACTTCAGAGGAAGGAAGAAGGTAATTTGAAAAAAAAAAAATCTCTATTTAGTATTAAGTTCACAACTGCAGGAGTTAGTTGTGTGCTTGATCAGGGAAAAAAAACACCCTTTCATTGGGAAAACATCATAGAGTGTGAAGGGTTCAGAAGATACGGTTGCTTGAGTAACTAGATTGTACTGTGAGGAGGATTATTCATGCGCACTGGGACTGTTGTCACTCACTGCAGTATAGTAAAGGCACTGTATGGAAGTGAGTCTGGGCTTTATGGTTGAGAAGAGAGTTGTCTGGATTCTTCATGCTTCYTGCATGGAAGTTCACGCTTCTTGCAGGAGCAGAAGTTGTTGAGCTGGTGAGGGTGCCCTGAGATGGGGAAGGCRCAGCCTCAGGGTGAAGGAAGCTGCGTGTTTTCTTGTGGAATTGTCTTCATTTGTCCACTTGTCAGCTTCTGAAATGGAAGTGAGCAGGTTTCAAGCCTCCCTGCTGGAGGTGGTCTGGTCATGTCTTTGAGAATTTGACATTGGTACCTGAAGTCAAGTTGAGCTTGCCAGAAGGCCAAGTGCCTCCACTTACAACTGAAGTCAGCAGAAATACTCCTTAAACCCATTTTGTTCGACATAAAAGGATACAGAGTGTAGCAATAAAAACACTGCAAATCAGGCTGGGAGTGTGGAAACTGAACATACAAAATTGGATTCTTCTTTGCCTTGCATGCTTGACAGGTCACTACAACTGGGAGAAGGATGGTATATAGCAACAGTATCGTGAAACTAAATTAACTGGTGGCATTTGAAGCCTGCAGATGCTGTTGTGAGAAAAAGCAAAGCCTGTGAGCAGAGTTTGCAGCCTGTGCTATAAGGGAGGCACAGGAGCAAGCACTGCCTGTGCGAAAGCAGAATACTAAAGAGCTGCACTTGAGCAAATCAGTCTCTCTGGAGCGCCCTTTTGCGTTCCCGTGCTGCYGTTTCAGCCAGCCCCACTGCTCCTGTTCAGTGTTGAGCAGAGAGAGCCCCGAGGGACTACTCAGCTGTGGCAGCCTGGCTTGCAGCACGGGCAGCTGCTCCAGGGGCTCGAGCCGGTGCTCCRTGTCGGAGGAGATGCCCGGAGCCAGGCCATGCCCTGGGCTGACACGGKGCAGCGTGTGCTCAGCACCTGCAGSCTCAGCAGGGCTAGTAACAGGTCTGTTCAGTGTCCGCTCAGAACCATGTGGAAGACCTGCAGTTTGGCAAAATGATGCCATTGGGAACAACAAATGAAAAACTGTGACCAAAAACAAAGCTGCAGCAACATTTGTCTACAGCAAAAACTTTACAGCCCTTTATTAAAAATAACATTTTTTTTAAAGTAACTATTACGTTTCATTAAGGAGAAACTAGTGTGGAAGGGAATGCAGTCAGTCCTRTATAATACAACTAGTTTATCAGTGGAGTTAGCAGTAAGAACACGGGCAACGGCAGCAAAGAAAACAAGTAGTCAGAGGCTGAGTCAGAGGAAGGGATGCTGAAGCTTTTCATTTTGATTTGTTCAATAACCCAATCGCACAAAGGAATTAACAGAAGTAATAAACAGAGCGCTAAGCATCACAGTCACCTTGTTCAGGCAATAGGTGTATGTAAATGCTAATAACAATGAAGGGAAAAGTCAAGATAATTAAGAAATAGAGACAAAAGAGCAAGGTGGTATTGGAGGTGGGAGAAACTGAATGAAAGGCTGAAAGAAAAGGCAGGAAAATTGAGATGCAGAAAACTAATTTCAATCCTAAAGTTTTTCCAAAGTTTTTCTGTAGTGAGGAGAACATGGAATGCAGATTATAGACAAGAATAGTACTCAGCCACATTATTTAACTGTAGCATAAGATCCTTCACAGTACAGGCATCCTCTGTTAGCCCTGTCCTTGGGAGAGACTGAGGTAGGGTTGTTTCCAGTTGTGCCTGGTCATCCGAGAGCAGCTGGGAGAATGTTTCAAAGATGTAAAAAGGGTCTTTAAAAAAATTGTTGCCCCACTTATTGGATTTGTGGCAATTAGCTCTTTGAGAGAGGTGTTCMTTTGGGGGTTTGAACTCATGGTCAAAAGTACTTTCTGGGGACAGGACATGCTGGCCTATATCTTTGTTGAAARTTCTTTCAAATTTCTATCATCATCTGCTTGCTTCTGGGATTTTGTTTTAATCATAAATACTCAGACTACGTGGGTTTTCAGTTCTATAAGTTGTATTGCTGTGTCTTGTAACATCCTCCTCAGAAAGAGGATCAGATGTTTTTTAACCAGTCACAGAAAATTGGGAGAAAAAGTGCAGTAGTCTAAAGTAGAAACAAAACATTTATACCACTTGTGGAGATGATTTATAAGAAGTAGAAGAGCTCGAAAATGGGTGGCAGCAGCTGTCCTTGAAAAATACACGAGTGGTTTTGGTCACTTCCTATTACAAAAGGGGAAGGTGCATGGTCTGATCACAAATATAAAATCACTGTCCTCTGTAACAGTATAGCCAAGGGAGTTGGGACTTAGTGCATCAGTAGGGTGTAGATCAGTATATTCTATCTGAAAATTTTAATTACATTTCCAGTCATGCAACAGATAATGGTATGTGGATAATATTTGAACATTGTAATGATCACATTACAATTTAGATAAGTGTATAAAAAGCTCTGAAATAAGTAAGTAGTTAGAATAAAGTGAGAAGAGATGCATAAGTCTGCATGGTTTTTACAAGTGAGTCCTATTTTTTCCGGGGATTTAARCATATTTTCTTTTTTATTTTCATACCTTGTGTTTTCTTTGGAGGATGAATTTTAATGCTTGTCATTCAAAGAGGAGCCAATGTTACCTTTGCCTCCTGTGAATGCTCTCACAAGTTGAATTTTCTTTCTGTGTATCTCCTGTCCATTGTGAAACATTGTGCAGGACAAAATGAGGCAAATGCACTGTTAGTGCCATTAAGCCTGTTAAGTACTGATGTGTAATCAATACTTCAACTAATCAACATTAATTTTTTGTTCGTTTCTTTTCTTTATGCAGAGTCAATACAAATTTGTTTGTGAAGCTATTCTGCGTGTTTACAAAGAAGGATTAGTTCGACCACTGGATTCCAGTTAGCACAGCAGTGAAGGATGAATTCTCTTCCCCTAAAAAGACTTCATTTGTTGGGTTTTTTTTATTTTGTTTTTAATGAAGCAAGGGCTTGTTTATCAAAGCAACTAGAATGGACTYGAAGCCCATGAGACAACAGAGGAGCACATCTGAACTGTGGCACTTTAAATTTCTCAAGATCCTAAAAATATCATGTACAGTCTAAAGAAATCATGTAGATAAATATGAGAGCAATTGTGTGTAATATGCTTTATTCACATAGACACCATAAACCTTGTCATGGAAACCTTAATACATATCTTATCTCTTTGCTGCCTTAAAAAAAACCTTAACTTTAGAAGTTACAAAGGTCCCAATGTTTCTTTTTAAAATACAAAAAGAAAAACAGTAGTATTGAAATGGTCCAGTTTAAGGAAGTATTTAATATCTTTGTATAGTGTGGAAGGTCATGGAAGTTCCTCATAATTTTCATGTTTGGACACTAAATGTTCATGAAAATATAACCTTTGCTTCTAAAAGGCTGATGAAGAGCTTCAAAGGCTAATGCATAGCTACTCTACATCGACAGCTGGAGAAATTAAGTAGTCAGGTCCCATAAATCTATTAGAGAGTATGCCAGCTGTTTTAATATGCTGCTTAGAAGTCACATCTACTGTATGTGATGTGCAAAATAATGCTGCATTTAAGCATTTATGCAGGTGGTACAGTTTACATGTTGTGTTTATTGCATTAGTTACTGTACTGCTATTCTGTTTCTGCTGCCTTTCCCTTTTATACTTCCATTCAGTGCTTTTTCTATTTATGAACAGAAAGCATCTTAACTGAAAAAGAGGTTGAATTCTCTTTTTTTACCTTTGTTTCCATGTGTATTTATGAGTTTTCAGATGTAAATGTGGATTAATGTTGCACACAAGTACAAGACTCTTTTACTTATTGTATATGCAAAGTAGCCTAATCCAATACGGGAGGAAAAAATTACTACTGAACCCATTAAATATGTTGCTGCTAATTCAAGGTGTGAAGCTTACAAGGGCACAGGTGTTTCTAGTGTTGAGACAATGATAAAATGTTGATTTGCTGCCTTTCAGCAGAAGCTGTGTTGTGGCTAYCCAGTGAAACACAGCTTCCTCTTGCAAGAGTTCTCCGGATTTACTGGTTCTTTCCTTTGTGGAAATACAGTTGAATTTGCGTGAATTCAGGGAAAGAGYGAATGAATTTGTACATTGGTAAATAGTTTACCCTAAGGTACACTGGTCTCCATTTCATTTCAGATGGGAGAATTGGACTTTTGGAACAATATAACCACATTTGTGTGATGTTAATTTATTTCGTGTGTGTTTTTGATTACCCTAAGATAATTCTTCATTTGTAAGTGTTTTAAAAATAGAATCTAAGGAATTGTTTAGAACTGTTATTTAAATATTAATCCTAAAAAAAGGAAAAAAAAATTGTGGGGCATATTATCCAGATGTATATGTGTATAAAAGAAAATCAGACAATTTTCTTGTTAGATAGATATCTATATACACACACATACCTTCAGATATATTTTAGAATTATTGTTTGTATTGTGGATATTATCACTTATATTTGGAGTTTCATTATAGAAACTGCCACAGCTGTACAATATGCATCTCTCATGTTACCAAAAGGTTGTGTTTTTGTTTTTTCCAGTAGATAGCTGAGATACCTGAGAAGTGAATGTAGGGTATGCTAAATTGCAGAACCTTCTCTTCTGCAGGCTTGGTCCTTTCTTCAAAGTTAGGTTAGTTCTAGGTGGAGAAAAAGTATCTGGTTACTATTTATTGATTTTAAAGTTTTGCTAATTGAAACACAAAACCTCTAMTTGTTGACCTAGAAAACTTCTGTAGGTTGAAATGTGTGTGGCTTTGTGTTCATCCAAATATACTGCATTCCAGATTTTACTTACCCCAGAGGGTTTGTCATATATTGACATTTTATCCTCATGCTAAATTGGGCATGGACTGGAAGGCAAGAGACTAAAATTCTGATTTGGGCTCCTTACGTTTCTGAACAGCATCATGTCACTCAATCTCTCTGTGCCTCAGTTACTCCAAAGGTTGAATAATACTGGACATGCATATTTTGTTCGGGAAGCTTTCTTTAAAAAACTAACATGGAATATGTTGTACACGTGCATGCTGCCTGTTGTACATGGGCAACCAAAAAAAAATGTTGTTTGAGAGACTATTGAGAGAGCCTGGAGGCTTTTTCCACGTGAGGAATAGTGGGTACTGAAGAATCTGCACCTGCTGGCTGGTTATTTAACAAAAGCTCTTTCTGTTATCATTTGTGTCCTTTTCTATTAAAGTGTCTTTTGGAAACTGCTGTGCTCAGGTCTCAAAATCATTGCTTGCAGTTGGCAGGATTTGTAATTAATAGTTTAAGAAGTGTAAAAGCTAAGAAGAAAACTTGGGAATRGTAAGAAAATATTTAGAGCATCTCTTTCCACATGTATTTCTCTCACAGAAGTACTTGATTTTTTGGTTTGCTTCTGTTGAAGGTTACCTATATTCCTATTACTATTTATGTTTCTTAATTTTAAATATGTGCTTATAAAAGTTATATACAATATCAGAATATATAACTMATCTTTTAATATACATAACAAGTATGATTTACAGTAGTATGTATTTTTAAATGATGGTCATATTCTGACAACAAATGCTGCTCTTGACCTGCTGACCTTAAAGTAGATGSTGTTAATGCCATTTTTTAAATTTTTATTTGAATTGTAATGGAATATGTGAAATTACTTGCCACTGATGCTCCATTTAAGGTTATAAAAATAGTCATCTCAAATATTAGAATTGAACTAAACAAGTATCCTCCGTACTATGTCCATCTTTATTTCAGTCTTGCAGGGTTTTGCACATGTACTGGTAGGATTCTTTTGSGAGAATGAAGGGGGTATTGTCTTCTCTATAGCGAATGATGCCTTTGCACTGATGTATGCTTTAGATTTGATATTGCAATGAAAAAAAAAATGTGAAAACATCTTAATGCGGGTTCCTATTTCCAAAAGAATTGAGAAATTAAACAGGCACAAAGTTGCTTGATTTTATAGGTTTTTGTAGGAGTTATAACTCCTAATACATAAAATATTTCACTACCAGGCTATGGACAGATAACAGAAAATGCCATGAAGTCAAGGTTCTGTATAACGGCCTTAAACATTTTCACCTCCCTTTTGCCTGTGTTTGTGTGATCATGACAGTAATATTTAAAATGCCGAAGATGAAGAGGGAGCAATAACCTTTTGATATTTCCACCACTGTGAAGTTCACTAGCACTTAACTCTTAACTCTGAATTGGACAAATTTTAGCTAAATGGTCTTATACTTGATAAAAAGTAAACAAAATGCCTTTCAAAGTGTCTTCAGAAATACTACAGGGGAACCCTTCTGATGCAGAGGTGGGAGGAACAGATCTCACCACAATTGACMATATGAAAAACACTGCCATAAAACATGAATGCCTTTTGTATATCAAGATGTATGAAATCTAAAGCATTAAAAATACAACAATGTTTTATTCGTATATTAAAGTATTATTTTGCAAGGTCTGAAAGGTAAAACATTTTCTAATTTAGGATTTTCTTTTCAATAACATTATCYATAGGTGTTGGTACAAAATTACTAAGTTTTATGCAATCAAAATGTACCTAGGAGTTCAGCAATATTTTTAAATACACACCTATTTTTCTTAACAGTTTGTTCTTTGCCCTTCCTTTTCCTACTATGCAATATCTGGTAAAAATATTTTGAAAGAAACTGTAGCTCTGAATTACCTAACRAGCTGTGCATTTGCTTTATTGCAGGCACGATATACAGCTTCACAATGAAAGTTCTTCCCTGTATAATGCTCATGCATGTCAAACTGTGAATGCATAAATTGTCCACTTATTAAAAATGTTGAAAATGGGCATGAATGGTTCATATTTGATCAATTAAAATTTAATCATAGTTATTGTCAAATACCTTAAATGCAGCATTTACATGGAAATATATTTTATTCATTTGCATAAAGCCTTTCTGGCATAAATGTACACAAAGAAATGTTTGTATTTCAATTGGTAACCTGCAATTATTCTACTCATTTAAAAGCATTTATTAGTTAAACTGTATTGAAGGTAAAGTTATGTCATGAAACATTTTATTCAAAGGCAGTTGAAAGCCAAGTGAATGATTAATTCATTATATAAAACATAATGTTTTGATTACATTTCTTCTCTTGCTTTTAAGTACTGACAGTGATAGGTGTAAGGCATCTCAGATGACTGTTTTAACAATAGCATAATTAGAAGTTTAAATATAGCAATTTAATCCAATATGATATAGTTTTACTGTACTTTAACATATTTAAATCTAATTATGCAATAGTAAGCTTCAAATAATAATGTCCACAATCACTAAAACCTGACCTTTTTAGAAAATATCAATTTCTTCTAACGAAATAGAGCTAGTAGTGCTTAATATTCATAGAGTTAACCGTTTTTCAGCTGAGATTACCATATGCAAATACCAATTTGAATGAAAAAAAGGGGGGGTGGACAAATAGTGCAGACAATTGTTTTGTTGTTTTGTTTTTAATTGTCTTAACTACAGCCTCAAAAATAAATAAAGGGAATTCATCTTAAGATATGACTTTGGGAATGAGGAGTAGAACATGTTACCTAGTTTTGTGGTGGACTAAAAGTCTTAGTGTGTGCATTGTTTTGAGTTTAACAGAAGTTTCTGAATTCTTATTAAAGTTCTCATTCAAAATATTAAAGCAATAACCTTAACAGATATTGGAGAAATACTTCAGTTTACTGTTAGTTGTTCAGATTCTGTTTCCCTCCCTTTCAGGATATCAGTTCTAGAGTTGCCTGACCTTATAAAACATTTTCCAGTTTTCCACTGCTATGAAATTGGCTTTATTGTGGTCAAGCTAAGGAACTTTGCTGTAAGGATGATTTACTTACACCTGCTGATGATGCAGTGTGGTCTTCAGTACAGCCCAAACTGAGTTCCTATCTAGATATTAATGCTGTTAACAATGATAATATTTAGATATTAATGCTGTTAACAGTGATAAAAGTTTTTAAGATATTTTGGAAAAGCATCTAGCATCTTCTGTTAGGATGCTGTTAACAATGATAATATTTAGATATTAATGCTGTTAACAGTGATAAAAGTTTTTAAGATATTTTGGAAAAGCATCTAGCATCTTCTGTTAGGGCAGAGAAGATCTGTTTTGTTTTTTTAATATAAATATATATTTATATATGGAGAAAAAAAATAGGTATGGTAGGAGCAGGAAATGTAAGATGATTTCTCTCCACACCACTTTTTCTTCTTTTTTATGTTCTAAATGTATGGTTTCTTTTGGAGCAATATCTTTACTGAAGGGTCCCGCTGTTAATGGGATTTCATTTCTATCAAACTGACCCAGAAAGAGAATAATAAGTTGAATGTGTTCCTTATTATTTCTCTGTGTTCTCAAATAACATTAAACAAAACTGAAATATTTTTCTTCTGAATATAATATTGGTCATTGACATTTTGTCTTTTGGTAAGGTATATTCCTAGAGCAATTAAAGTTGTTATCTAAAATCAGTTATCCATCATTACTACTACCACAGTAGTCTAGCATCGTATTTCTGTCAACTTTTGCAGAATTTAGCAGACTATTTTCTAAATACATCATCTTCAAGGCTTGCTCTCCAAGCATCAGCAAGTTGCTTTATATTAGAGCAGAACTGAGGCTTTAAAAATAATCCAGATATTCAGTAAAATCTAGACAAATCAYGCTTGTGTTTTTTGCAAGGAAAAAAGTATTTTCTGGCTTAAAGGCAAAAAGGCMAGCTGCTGAAGGGAGCATCTTTGTGCCTGTAGATGTATATTCCAGCTTGTTCACAGCTAGGAAGCAGTATGCTGCTAAAGCACAGCCAGCTCCGTGTAGATCTAACTGCTTGACTCATTCCTCAATTTCTTGCACAGGTCAGTGGCAAGCCTAGTTCAGAAATCATTGGTGCAGAATGGCAGGAGAAAAGGTTTCCTTCCCCCGTTCTTAGGAGACTGAAAGCCTGTTTTTAAATCAGCAGCTTATATTGAGCATCTTTGTGTTGTTGCCCTTAAAATATCAAACCCTGCAGTCTAGTTTAAAGCAAATATCTATAATAGGTTGAATTTTGGCCAGCTTGGTTTGCCTCAATTGGGTGATAACTTAGCATGGCAGCGGTTGTATTATCAGTGCCCTTCTAGGTCAGAGCTTAGCCTATATGAACGATAATCCATTTTAACTGTTGTTTTCCTGTTTTTTATAGAAATTAATTTACTGTCTGTAAAGAGGCTAGATAGGCCATGTGTTCGTATACAGATGYACTTCAGATTTTGCAAGATAAAGGAAAATATCAATTTTTATGTTCCAGAGACCTGCACAGTGAGAACTAATTTGAATTTATTTAGATTTTTTTCACTTGATGATGTAACCTTAATAGAGAAATACAAGATAAATAATGGGGATAGTCTGAACACCTGAAAATTTATCAGGCATTCATAATAAAGAATGATTTATTGCTTAAAACTGACCTTCACTATGATAGATGAGGAGATGTGCTTGATAGTACTGGAATAAATTGCAGAAAACTTTGGAAAACAAAAGCTTTTTGGCAAGGTTTGTGAAAGATTCTGCTCTTTCTGTCATTGGGTTTATATTCTCTTATATGCTCAGAAAGTTGAGAAGATAATAGACATTCAGTGATTCTGGCTACTTTTTGTTAATGAATGTTTCTGTGCCACCATATAGGTTCTTTGGAGATCTTAGGTTCCAGTTCATTAAAGGAATAAAAATTTCTGTGATGAATTTGGAGGGTAAGGCAAGAGTTTATTCTATATCCTAAAGTGTGGTTTTCTTTCAAATCATTTGGAATGTAAACTGATGTGGATATTGCAAAGCTTAATTTATTGTTCAAAAATATAGATACACTTCTTGAATGTATTTTTTTATTTTTATAGGAATAAGGTATTCGTTAATGTTGTCAGCATAGTTTTCTTGGGTTTTGAAGGCTGTAGCCACCATTTTATTTCTATAGGTTAAAAGTTAATTGTAAAATAAAGTATTCTTGTCTATATGGCTTTATTGTCACTTTATTCAAGAAGAGAATTTGATGAAATTTATTTTTTTAATTGTTGATTTTTATAAACATTACCTTAAAAATATTGCACACACCTACAGCTTAAATTTTTTTTTTTTTAAGTGATAAGCAGGTTTGGAAAAGTGTCTGTTCTATATAGATACATTATGTAGCATGAGTAGCTTGCTGGAGAAGTCAAGGAACCGAGTTTCAAATTCTTAGTAATATTTCTATTTTTGTCGAATAGAAAATAGAAAGAATGTTGTCTTGATTAATTATACCAGTAATTAGACCAACCTTTGCATTCAGGCCATACCAGGCCACATGCCTTACACATTAGTGTGAATATAGGTGTGATACTTCTTTCTTTCTTTCTTTCTTACTACATTTCCTGGGTCTAACAGAAGGCAATCCTGCAGCAGTCCTCACTCATCATAGTAGTTGTGTGTTCTGAGCCCTCTGTGGCTTCAGGCTGCTCGTGTTTTCTCAATCAGCTGCAGATGCTGCTTCTGAGTTATTTCTGCCTTGTGTGCATGGAAGATATTTTAAAAGTTCAAAACAGAAAAAGCAACTTGAAAGAATCCTTAAATCCTTAAAGAATCCTTAAGGAATCCTACTTTAAGGATTGAGATAGGAGCTGTTATAGTTATTAAACTTTCTTTGCTGTTACCAAGAAGAGGCTCTACCTCCTGATACCCAAAGAATATTTTAAGCTAAAGGCTATTATCAGTAATTTTCCAGAAATGAGTGTTTATTGGATACTCTGCAGTTGTGAAGTCYGTGAAATCTTGTTGGAAGAAAATACAGGTCCAAATAGAGCAATTAGGGCAGCTGGGACATGGGATATGCGTGCAGATTCAACTCTTATGGGAGTATAAAACCAAAGATTTCTGTAGATAATAACATGGGATAAGTACACAACACAGCTTACAGAAGGATGTGCCTTTGTCTTCACAGGGAARAGATGGAGACCGGTATAAAGGCTGCTCACCTTTGGGCTCAGAGCAGTTCTGTTGCCCAAGAGCATCTGCAGAGATGAGGGACAGCAGTATTACCTGGAGCGTGCTGAAAGGCCACACGCTGTAGAAGATAATGTGCTATCTAGCACATGAGCCCAACACAGCTATTGGGAGCACAGACCACTCTAACAGCAATATTTAAAAGCAGGTTTCTTGCTCTTCATTGAATGTAGCACCTGGGAAAGGTCCAAAACAAGGGCCTTCACTTCACATGCCAAGTAAAAGGAGGGGCAAATAAATAACCAGCATTTAACACAGAACGTTACCTCTCCATAACCTCCTGTGCCTCGAGCATAGTGGTTGCTTGTCTTTGTGCTCATGCACCCTCAGGCCCATCGGGGTGATGGGCACCCCTCTGTGATCCTGATGATGCCAACAAGGTGAGGGGTGTATCGGGGCGCCCCAGAGATGCCACCTGATCACTGACCGCTAATAGTTTCATCCTACTTCGGTTCAACGTTGGTCTTTAGAGCTTTCTCTCTCTGTGCATGTGTCCTGGGGTTTTAGATCTAACAAATTCTCCTTTAAAATCCAATATTAAGTTGTTAATCCTTGCAAATTGCAGTGCAGTCTCTTGTCTTTTTCTGAATAGGTGGGCCCTTGATTCTCATCTGGATAGATTAGTATGTGTGTTTGGAAGCATTAACACAAGTGTAGTGCTGCCCTTCTAGCTGCACGTTCATTCTTACAGGTTCCAAAGGTGAGCATGAGCCTGCTTGTTTCAGAAGCTGCTTGTCTTCAACATGCCTGTMTATAGTAATTAACCTAAGAGAATTTAGTGACTCGGTACCTTCGTGTTACGTGCTGAAAAATGAGGTAGCTTGTGGTTTTTGAACAAACTAGACTGGCTAGAAGTGTCATTCTGTGTTCAGAATTATTGCCACCTGCAAGTGCTGACATATATATTTTGTTCCAATTTGAGAAATACTATTATAAGAAAATCTATTCTCTTTACTGAAGGGTTTTTGAGATATCTTATTGCTCAGGAAATGTGCATTTTGAATCCAGAATGTCACTCCTGTTTCATTCTGTATTCAAGTATCTATGGGTTTGGTACCAACTAAAGAAGTTGACAGACAGCTTTGTTTTCTGGCCATCTCCTCGCTGATGCTTTAGACTCGCTCAAAGTAAATTTACTGTGATATTGAACCTCAGCTACTTCTCTAGTGTGGTCTGCATCAAATGAGAAGTCAAAGACTGGGCATGTCTCCAGGTGTCCCAGACATCCAGCTGGGAACCCCACTCTGCAAAGAACCCACTCAGTGAGGCACTGAAGTCATGTGGCTGCCCTGGCAGATGAAAGCAGGGACTGGGCAAAAAGCATAGTTTCTAACTCAAATAAAAATAAAAATAAAAATAAAAATAAAAATAAAAATAAAAATAAAAATAAAAATAAAAATAAAAATAAAAATAAAAATAAAAATCAGAACTGAGCAGAGCCTGTGTGCTGCACTGAAGGTCTCGATGCCAAACAGTGCTTGGACCTCCTGCAGAGAATAGGTGGATGACCATGGGGATGACCATGCAAGGAGCTTCTTCCTTACTGTGATTTTTAACTCCCCGAAAAGTCCCACTGGGCAGGGAGATGATAGAGCCGGCCGCTGGCCTCTTTGGGCAGGTTTCCTCACACCTATGAAGGAGCCTGGTCTTTTCACGGCATGACATAGATCATGCTTTTGTTTCCCTCTTTGCTTTCTGCCCCTTACCTTGGTGGATAYGGCAGGGGATACTTGCAACTAGCCTAGTTAAAGCATGGAGAAAAGAGTTGTTTAAAGTTTCTGAGCTGTGTAGTCAAGAAACTCCTCTGAGCAACTTCTACAGTCTTACAGATTTGCCTAAACTGCATTATTACCAAATRTTGTTTATATCGTTGTCCCACGTGGACTGAAACGGTGACTGTGTATGCAATGTATATAATAAACTATATAAGCAAATACTAAAAGTAAACATCCAAATAGGAGGAGGCATGAATTCAGCTTGACTTCTCAAATGCCAGTAGAATCAAAACAGGAGTGCAAAATGATTGTGTCAATTCAGATAATGCAAATAAAATATAAACAGTGAGTGCTCTCCTCTTCTACTTTACACTAAAGCTAGAACTTCAGCTAAAAGATGGRAAAAAAAACAGTATATAACCTGGTAGTATGATGATATGACAGTATAGGTGGAGTGTTTGCTTTTGCAGATTCCTGTAATRTGTGGGTAGATTTACTTGTTCGATTAATGTTGAGAATATTGCGTGCTTTAGTGCCATCTGTATAAATAGTTTTTGGTTTTATCATTGCAACAAGGTTAATGCAGATTGAGGATTTTTTTCTACTGGCTTAGAAAAGTGAGCATTTTAGTAATTGAGGGAATTTAGATGGTAGAGAATAGGGAAGATGGTTTTTGTAGCCATGACTGTACTCAGCCCATACCCGAGCATGCTGACTTAGAAATCAGGGATCGCTTCTGAAACCAACTGGAATTCCAGTTTGTCATGTAGGCTGCTTGATGCTGTGCAAATAACCATTAAATGCAACCCCAGTGCTAAAGAGCTTTCAGCCTGGTTCAGAGCAGAGACAAAACCATTTATTATGTGTAGAGTCAGCCAAACGAAGGTGTAAAGTGGTGCAGCTCGGACGGTTGCAGTTACACATCAGCTTTATGAAGGTTTGGCTTGTGAGGGAGTTTCCATTTTTAAGGTTCCCACGTTCTTGTCAATTTGGCTTGTCCAGACTTCTGCTACAGCAGGATGTRAGCCATATGAACTGAGTTTCCAAAGCATCCCAATGCAAATGGAGGGAGCAGTGTTTTTTGGAGCCTGGGGTATCTGATAAGAGTGAGAAAGAAAGTTAGTGCAAGCAAAGCCCTGGCAATGTGCTTGCGAGGAAGCCCACGCAGTGCAGAGCATTTTCTGGAAAGAGACTGGAAACGATGGGCAAACAAGTTGCTTTCACTCTGGTGCTGGTGCTTCATGGACATGCGACCTTGTTGTAACTGTGGTCTTTAAAGGAAGATTTACTTAAATTTTCTAACAGGTAAGGTGGGAGGAAGCTGGCATGGTCTTGTATTGCCTATTTATGCCAAAAAGGAGATAGTAATTGCTTAAATTTTGCAAAAAGGTAAAGAGGAAGCTGGCATGGTCTTGTATTGCCTATTTATGCCAAAAAGGAGATRGTAATTGCTTAAATTTTGCAAAAAGGTAAAGAACGCATTTTTTTGTATAATCCCTGATGGAAAAARTACTGTGAATATCTTCTGTCTGAGCAAAGTTAGTTTTACAGCGATGAGAGATATGGTTACTTATATCCGTTCTCTATATGGTTGCGGTCAGGTAAAGATACAGTATGTGTGTTGCTCACAGCCACAGAGCAAAATTGTCAGGCCAGGGAATTGAACTTACGAGGTAAATTCCTGGCTTCTGYGTCCATCAGAGACAATGCCATCTCCCACAGTGATTTCAATTCTTGTTCCGTAAGATGGCCTACTTGTGGAAATGCATTCTGTGGAAGAGTTTCCTTCTGCAAACCCAATTGCATAACCAACTACAGCTAGTGCAGGGAAGCGATGGTTTTGGGTGGCTCCAACAGGATGGYATTTTCAAGAGAATGAACCATTTGGCTCCCTTTGGATGACTTTTCTCCTCCTCTTTTTTATGTTGCCTGCTCAATGTTCTCCCAAAGTGAAAGATTCCGCCCCGCTCCATCTGCGGCTACGTTTGTGCCTTGTCTGTGCCTCCTTTGCCCTGGTGTTTGCTCTCCTCCGGCGCTCGCCACACGGGTCCCCCSACACGTGCCGCAGGCAGGGCTGCATTCGGGTCACACCGAGCGGGGAGAAGTGGGTTGTGCTGGAACAGATGGTGTCTGCAATGCAGCCACTAGCTGCGCTGCACGCGCTGTGGGCGGTTGCTAAAGTAAAAGGGGATAATTCAGAGTTTTAGTTTTATCGTGGTGTTATTTAAGGCGGGTGGAACAATTAGAAAGCTGAGGCTGGTTTTGGTTTTGTGGCTGGTGGTTGTCTGTGGTAAACTTCGCTTTGTTTAAATGAGGAGGACATCACTTGGCGCACGTGATAAAGACCGTTGGAGCAACAGTCAAAAACTTTCAGGTGTCCTCATCTCATCTGCCTCTGTTACCTGCCCATTGCTTGCTGTAACCCACACCCTCACTCACGCCAGGCCTACCCAAGCTGCAAGCTGAGCTCTTTCCTCCTTTCTCCAGCCTGTGGCCACCCCTAGGTTTCTCCTCACATGGATCCCTGGAGTCTCACATCTTTCCAAGTTCCTTGAGGTCCCCATGAACCCCCTCAAACAGCTGCAGCCTGCTGAAGGCCTGGGCGWTGGGGTAGGGAGTCCTTGGTGCATTTGGAGCGTGGTGGCTCCTCTGCAGCCTGGTGCAGTGGCCACTTGGTCCCGTGTCACCTCTGCTCCTGGAGACTCTCCTCCATGTCCAGGTGTGATTTGAAGGAGACGGGCTTCAAAGGGGCTACAGAGCACAGCTTTGAGCAAATGACCTTTGGGAAYCTTGGTGCTCTTGTGGATGCACTGCTCCTGCCACTGTGTGGTCCTGCATTGGTCTGTGGGATGTTCTGGATGTGTCCTATGAAATTATAGCTCCCCTTTAAAAACAGCAGGTTTCCCCTTTAAAAAAGCAGGTGTAGCTTTCATTGAAGCCTTTTCTTGATAAAGGTTGTTAATATCTTGATAAAAAAGCCTTCTTGTTGCAGTKCTCATTATGTGATGGCTGTGATTTTTGCTAAAGAAACTAGAACCTATGTGAGGGAAGAACTGGCAAAGCTTGGAGGAGGAATGGGATATTTGTCCAAYAGCTCATGAGCATACATATATATGTATATATTTAGTAGCAACTCCATTGTAGGTGTTTGTTGAAGACTTGTGGTACCAAAGTAGGCACTGAATTCCCTTGTTAAATTGTGCAGCAAAGCTGCACTCACTGGGAGTTGCAGCGCAGGCTTTATTGACATCTCACTAACGTGCCGCTGTGAGCGCCAGTCTAATAAAACTAGAATATAATTCATATACGTTGTATAGTGTGCGGCTTAATTTTTCATGCTGAGTGATGTAAAGTATTTATCAAACTGGCTTAATAGATGAGATCTTTGACGGCACCACCCCACGCTCCACCGCGTGTGGATTGAGGCTGACAACTCTGCCTTTATGAAAGTGTTCCTTGCTCACCCCTGTGACTAATGCAGATAATTATTTTTAAAACAGCTCTAGATGCCACTGCAGTGCGCTTTCATGTGCACGCAGCAATGTGTGTTTACATTCATCCAGCTTTTGCGAACCCCRTGGATCCGTATAAATCACACTCGTATCGTGCAGCTTAAAGAGGGCTGGTGTCGCAGTGGGGAGCCAGCTTGTGCGGGCTGGATAATCAAAGATTAARAAAAAACAGTGTTAAATAAATAACGATAAACATTAGAGAGATCTTATTTCATGGCACATTATTAAACTCTCATGTTCCATAAGACCCTTGCTGTTTCACACAGCAAACACTTTCTACGTCCATCTGAATTTGGAAAAGGCCATAGCAGCATTGAAAAAGAGCAGCAGAAGACATATAAATAGATATATTTGGAAGATAAAAGGACATTTTTTTCTGTTTTAAAAGTTACCCAGTCTCTTAAACCCACTCTTCTTTTTTCCCTTTTTTTTTTTAATTCTCCTTTTTTTAAAGTAAGAATTTTGCAAGCAGGCGATTTTGGCAAAGGGGGAGAAGGCTAGATCTTCCTTCCTGAACATCCCCAACCTCTGACCTGACCATATTAAAAGACAAACTGGGTTCCCRCAGTCCTTTGGAGCAGCGGATGCCTCCGACGTCTCTTGCCTCGCCGTGCTCTGACCCTGCAGGCCGTCGCGGGTCCTGGCGCTGCCCAGGGGGAGCAGGTAGGGCCAGCTCGGCGGGTACCTCACGAGGAGGCCCTGGGTATCCCTGGGGCCGTGTCCTCGGGAAGGGCAGGGGTCCTGAGCGTGACTGCCACGCTCCAGCAGCGGCTGCGCTCAGTTTGGGGGGTAGCAAAGTGTTCTCCCTTGGCACTGTACAAGAGCTCTCTCCCACCCAGCAGAGATGGAAAGCAAAGCACACCGTACTGCTGTGTTTTTCTTATTCAACCTTTTCCTTTCAGCAGCCGATTGCTATAAAAGCTGCAAAGCCTCTGAAAAAGTAAGAAAGAAAGAAAGAAAGAAAGAAAGAAAGAAAGAAAGAAAGAAAGGGCCTATCATGAATTATCAGCGGAGTTGCTTTCTTTTTCTTTGCAGCCTGATGCACTGATTAGCTACAGCAAAATGTATTATCGGGATATTTTATCCCTTCCCTGAGACCTGATTAGGATAATGAGCAGGCTGGAGAGCCCGACTGCCCCGGCCGTGTGCGGCGGCTCCAGGAGCTCCTGGGGCACCTCCTGGCAGGAGAAGCACGCTCGCCTTTTGGGTGCGATTTTTTATGTGATTCTTTTGCAGATCACCTTGTTACTGCTCATGAATCTAACAACTGTGAAGATGCTTTTCTGCAGTGACCATCCCTATCTTTTAGTGGGGGATTTTGGTAGTAGTGCAGGCGATGCATAAGGAAAGCTCACCTCAGCGACTCCCACTGACTTTTTTTCCTGGAATAATTGGGCTTCCGTATGTCCTGTGGAAAGTGTTTGCTATCAACAGGGGTAAAGAACATATTGTTAAGGGAAAAGACATGTATCTGGTAAAAACAGTAATTATGAGTTGCCCCAGATGTGCTTCCTGGGGGCTGCTTTGGGTGGCTCTGGCAGCCAGGTGCACGGCATCACCTCCAGGCACGTTGCTGCCCCTCCTGCCCCACGTGAACCTGAGTCCCCAATCCACCAGCCCCACTGCCCTCCAACCCTCAGCGGTTCCTCGATTTAAAGCCATGCCGGTATTAATTATTCTTCCCCACTTGAATCTCATTTTCCATGAAAAAACATTACCAAAACATCTTTTTTTCATCCAGTGTTTGCCCTGGGAATAGAAATGCATTTTCTGCCTCTTGAAATGCCTATTTGTCAGTGCCCGAGGGAGGAGCGCGAGCGCCAGCCCGGGGCTGCTGAAGCAGCACGTGCACCGTCTGCTGGCGAGCGCCGCCCAAGAGAACCCGTCGTGTTTGCATCCCCCAGCAGCCGGCACGCATGTGCACGGCTCAAGGAAACACACACCACGCCGTAGATCTACGATCAACGCTTAGGCAAGTTGTTCACCTAGCAATCAGAAAGGCTAATGATTGGGTTTGTCAGGGAATGCAGCGTCTGCAGCAAGTAACGTTTTTAATTCGTTGCTTAAATGCATTAGGTTGGAAACCACCGAAGTGCTTGAAAACTAAACAAARCCGTCAGGCGGTGCGGCCGTGGGAGAGGCCGCTCTGCCTCTGCGACGCTCCTCTGCGGAGCCGGCGGGCCCCAAGGGCAAGGGGGGCCTGCGCTGGGGCCATCTGTGCCCGGGGAAATGTTGGAAACGGCCTTGTTTTGTGGGATGAAAAGGGCAATAGATGTGCAGTGCTGCAATTCCCCCCGGGGGGATTGTTTCCTGGAGCGGAGGCTGCTCGGGATGGAGCGTGGAAGTGGCGCCGGGGGCGTTGCCATGGCCACCCGCCAGCTCCGGGATGTGCGGAAAGCAGGCGCTGGCGAATCCTGCAGGAGCAACCTCCAGGCGAGAGCGCCTGCAGCTTCCATACCCAGCTGTGCCTGCCCCGAGGCCTTGGGATAAGTATCCCGTGTTTTAGCAGCGCGGTGGGGCAGCACCTGCCCTGGCAGAGAGGAAGTGCACARGGATTTTAATTTTTTCTTAGCTTTTCCAGCATGTCTCCCCTTTGGTTGGGGAGAGCGAGTTCTGTTAGTAACAGAAGTGATGTGAAGCTTTGGCCCCTGCTGTTCCCTGAAACACGCTGCCATCCACGCTGGTGGAGGCCTGGGCTTGGATGCAGCTGGGGAAACTAGTTACATTCCCATGTGCTATTCACCCCTAAACTTGGATGTTTCATCTAAGGCAGTTTCTTAACATTYGTGTTCACTGACTCGCCAGTTTTCCTCCGCGTTCCTTTCTCCTTCCCCCGCAAACCTGGGAAACAACCAAGATGAAAACTCAAAGTCAGGATCCAAATTCTTTCTGCARGCAAGGAGGGTGAGAGGGGCTGGTCGGCGCTGGCTGAAATTGCAAACGACTGCTGCACCGAGAAAGGACAGCTAGGATATTCATACAAACCTCTTGTGTTTGCCTCGGCACTTAGAAACACGTGGATATGTTATTCCTGGGATGACAGGTACCACTGCTGGAGGAAGGGATGCAGGCTTGTTGGCTTGCCCTAGGTGTTCTTTAATGGCYGTTTCTGCCTCGGGTATCGTTCCGTGGCATTGAACAGGCAGTGCACGCGTTGCCCCAGGAAACTGGCTTGAAATGGGTCACGTTTCCCAAATGCCCGGCGGTGCCCCAGGTGAAGCTTGCCTGCTGCAGGGATGAGAATGCAACACCTGGAAAGTCCTGCACGTGGCCAGATTTAACCAGTAAGGGAATGCATGGGGTCATCTCCTGGCTGTATCTGGGCATGAAGTCAGGTCCGGAGGAAAGAAGGAGATCCTGGAAGTCCCCTGCTCCGACATGGGGCTTTGCACGTGCTTGTTGGCAGCCCTTGCTGCTCTGCGGCTTCAGGACTGCTCTGCAGAATCTCCTCTGCTGATCAGCCTGAAGGCAGGATCTTCTCCAAACCTTTGAARCAGCCTCTTGGAATGTATCCAGTGAAATCCCAGCATTGGAAAGGGGAGGTTTGTGCTGGGATCTGGTGCAGCAGCATTAATAGGCTTTTCCTAGGACCTTCAGAACTGAACCTMTCCGCTTTGGGAAGCTGCTGGTCCTTTGGGGCCTGATGCTACTGAGCTGTCCTAGAGCAGTTCTTCAGAGTCCAAAGCTGATCCTTGTGCATCAGTGCAAGCTGATGTTAGTGGTGGCCATGCTGGCTTGAGCACAAGCGAAGGAAGCCCCCCCCTTGGCTCAGTTCTTGGTATAAGAGATGAGRTGGCACATCACACCCCTGCTGCTTGGGACGCGTCCTCCCTTGGGCACATCCTGACCCGCAACAGTCACSGCTGCTTCTAGGAGTCTTGTGGCAGCTGGACAAACGTGCCCTCTCCTCCCCCCGACCCCCGGGGACGCTGCTGAGGGCCAAGTCCTGTTTAATGTTGTGGTGAACGACGTTCCCTCTCCTGGTGGTGCAGGCCGGCGCGGGGCCCAGCCTGGGCCGTGGCTGCGATGGCGGCCGCTCCTCCCCACCGCCACCGTCTCCTGCCCACGCGGGGTGCCACCCCAGGCCGGGGCCTCTCTCCAGAAACACTCCCGCCTCTTTTTTAATTAAAGGRATTATGGTGAAAAGCGGAATGTTGCCACAATACCACATGGCCTTTTTTTTTTAATCACAGAAGCACAAGTAATCTGTTAAATCAAAAGAGGAAAAACATGTGAGAAGTGCAGAGTGGTACGTAGTCCTCCTTCTGCAGGTTGGGGTAAGTATAGGGGGTATGTGCAAACCTCCCAGCCTTTCCATTTGAGAAAAACAACTGCTTTTCTTTCTGGCAGTGGGGCAAATCACAGCCAGCTTCTGGATAGGCTTCCGCTAGGGCAGGCTCCGCATGGTGGTTGTTCAGGGCCTGTCTTGTTTTATTTATATGCATTTAGTAGCCTTGCAGCCCAGTGTTTGAAGATGCTCCTTCTCGAAGGGAGCTGCTTGTGCAAGAGCCCAGAGCTGCTTCCCAGGTTTTCTTTCCAAAAGCAAGGGATAAACGTGGGAACAATTCTCCGGCTTCATGCCACAACTTCTCTGGAAATTATCAGCTTTACAACAACAAAATAAACACGCACTAACGATGCAATATTTGTTTGGAGATTAAAGACTGGCTCGAAAGAAACGGAAAACAGGTCCATCTAGCGATGCCACCAGTGCCGCCACGCAGCGGGAGGACAAGGGAAGATCCCGGCGGGGGGCTGCGTCCCCAGGCAGCCCCATCCCCTCCTGGCTCTGTCCGCAGCAGCTCCGCACCACGGGGCGCAGCAGYGGTGCACCCCAGTGCTGCTTCTGCAGAGGGGCCGAAGGCCGGGGCAGGCACGAGGAGCCTGCGCTGCCTCCTCCCTCCTCCTCCTCCAGGTCCCACCGTAACACTCAGTGCAGGGGAGAGTTACCACGCTGTTTTTCATCCAAAATTGTGCCTAGACGCCGTTTCTGCTAAGCATCTCATCTCTCTGGCAAGCTCCCTAATTTCCTCGCTGCTGTTTACTGCCTGATGCATTTACTGCATTTACTGCCTGATCCCAAAGAGCGCCTCTCGCTCCTGGTGTCTCGGGTCAGCCTCGACGAGTTTCAGTTCATTATTTTCTTTCAGGGAAAGGCTCAGCCAGATGGGCCAGGGTGACGCGTCCTGGAAGCCCTCTGCTTCCCACAACTGCGTGGAGGTGCACGTGCRTTTTCCCTGGAGCAAACGTGGACCCTGCACTTTGGCAACGACCCAAAGCCCTGGCACGCTTGGGCTGCTCACCCTGCCCCTGGCAGCAGCTCCTCAAGGCACTGAGGTGGCAGGGATTTGCCCCGTGCTCCTCATAGAATYRTTAAGGTTGGAATGGACCTCCAGAGATCATCTAGTCCAACCCCGCTGCACGGGCAGGGAYACCAGAGCRCGGGGCACAGGAGTGCTCGTGCCTGCTGTTGTGCTCGCTCGTCGTGCGCTTCTCAGCCTGGGCAAGGTGGTGGTTGCTGTTTGTGGTCTGGGTTTGTCAAGGGGAAGGTGCAAGCGTCCTGGGCTGCTTGCGAACCTGCTCTTAGTTACAGARAAATTGAAGTGAAGTGGTGTTTAGGGTGCCGCTCTCTGCAGGAAGGCAAAAGCCTCAGGAGCCATTGGGATCGCTCTGTCCCCCGGCTTTGCCCTGTTGCACCAGTATTAGTATAGCAAGTGCTGAGGAAAGGTTGTGTTTCACCAGTCATTTCTTATTACTTAGACAAAGCATCTTCTSGTAAGTCTTTTAAAAGTAATATGTTTTTTGGGGGGTATATTTTATGAAAGTCTGTGTATTGCTCCTATAAGGACCTCGCAAACTCTTCAGTCTGCTGATGTGGGGGGTCTGCCAGGTCACTGCCTGCAGCCTCAGGCCACGGAGGGCCACGGCTGTGGGGCACGTGCCCCCACGGCTGCAGCAAGGGCCCACGCTACGCAGCGGCGCATGCAGCGCTGGTGCAGGCCTGCAGAGATGCAGCCGTTGCTGCACTCTCTGGAGCAGCAGCCTGTGCAGGGCGCTCGTCTGGTACGTGCTGTGCTGACCAGGGGCGCGTGGTTTCCGCTCTTGGCTGTGGGGAAAGGCTCTGCTTGGGCTGCAGGGTCTTGGAGTKGCCCAAAAAACATGTGAGATGTGCAGTGTAGGGGCCGGGCACTACGCTGCAAACACCTGCAGCACTCATTGCTCTTCCTGCTGAGCAGTTTTAGCTGTATTCTCTGCATCTATCCTAAATGCCAGTGTAACAGCCCACGTGTGGTCCTAGGTCAGCTTATGGCAGTGCTTTGCACAAGAACAGCTCAAATTWATGACTTCACCTGCAGTAAGAATGACTTTGTCCTCAAGGCATTCAGCTCTACCTGCTGTAGCCAGGCAGGTTCACTAGTGCAGGATCAGATATTTAGCTAATTGAAGCCCCCATGGCCTTATGAGAGGTAACATGAATGCGTATGGATTGCATGTGTCCCTGTTGAAGTAAGTGCAGAAATGCAGTGTAGCAAAACCACGGGTGACAGAGGTGCCAGGTTTCTGGGACACCAGACTTGGTCTCTGCCCTGCAGATCTCCCAGTGCTGCGGAGAGCTTGAGCAGATTTATTTTTGTGATTATTTATTTATTTTTATGATGATAGCAATCAGACTTGCTCCTGGCTGATTGTTGAAACCAAGGACCTGGCTCCAGTTGGGGTCTGRCTGTGCCATGGGCAGAGAGGGAAGCCGAGCACCCAGCCCTGGGAACAGCTGGTGCTGTAGCAGAAGTGAACTGCCACACTGGACAAAASCTTTTTAATTTATCATTTATGTTCTCAGACATAATGCCTTCATCTGCCCTGCAGCGCAGTTTTCCCAGCCGGCTGCTTCATGTCTGGACCACTGTTGATGGACAGCTATCAGTCTTGTTATATTTTCCCTAAAGTCTATTTCTTATTTGTTCTCCTAAGGTCCATTGTCTTGTTTTRTATACGCAGCCACATATATACAAACGTGCAGAGGCTTTTCTGCAATTATGTGTGTTGCCAGGGTTCAAGTTAGGGCTGGGGTCTGCCATACTCTGTGCCACTCTTCAGCGGTGACAGATGCTACTGGAGGTGTCTGTGATAGCAGAGGGTAGTTAGTGCTTTTATTTTGCTGGCTTCTCGGGGAAGCTCGGAGCAATTTGACACCCASTAATCCGAGAGCACCACATCAGCTCGCCTGTTTGCTACCCTGGAGGTGTGAGGCATTGAAAACAGGGCAAGAGAGCTGCACGAATCGTGCTGCTTATCATCAACTTGGCAGCCTTGCTTGTGAAGCTGCACATCGCTTGCTTAATGAAAATACAATAAAAAATAAATGGCTTTCATTAGGCCAAGGGTTCTTTTTTTCCTAGCAAGGATRCTAGGAGAATTGCACACTCTTCTTGATATTTACAGCCCAAGAGAGTTATGAAATGGGAAGGYACAGGCAGTCAGTGTGTCCCACGACCTGGGCTTGCACACAGCGTGCCCCAAAGCAGCAGCATTTCCCTCAGTCTCCCCAGCTAATTGCTGAATGGCATCTTCTCATGCTGCCTTTCCCATCACATGGAGGGAATGGTGCCCAGTGAGGATGGTGGGAGAGCTGGTGAAGAACACAGAGAAACAGGAGGGAGCATCCGAGCCGTGAGCTGGGCTCTGGCASCAGGGTGCAGCCGAGACCCAGTTACTGCTCTGTGAGTCAGGGAAGGATTTTGTTCAAAACACATGAAAAAGAGCAGTAATTTTTTTTTAAAAAGGGGAAAAAAAAATGGTTTGGGGTAATGGGAAATGAACAGTAATTGAGTCATTYGCCCCTGCCTTGACCGTATGCAGTTCTGGCTCCCAGGATGCAGGACTGAAAGATTAAAAARAAAAAAAAAAGTATTTTTGYAGGTTGCAGAGCAATTGGCCAAGTAAAGAGCCTCCCTGCTGGCCTCAGGCAGGTGGGAAGGAGCTAACGCTTGGGCTGCTGCTCCCCTGCAAGCACCTGCTCTTGGGGAGCCATTCAGAGAAAGGAGCCTTGAAAATGGYAAGTCTTTGGCTGAAAAACAGAGTGAACTCCCTGTGTCTACTGCAAGTGGTGTTCATACAGAGTAAATGCCCTCTATTGCTCTGTCTTCTTGCTATAATGTCCTTTCCAGGGCTTGTCTCAAAATGAAGGGTTTTTTTCTTTTTCTTTTTTTTTTCCCTCAAGTATGAGTAGCTCACATGTTCCCCAAGCTAAACTGGTTTTTATTGTATGTATTCATGTTTTCCCTACACATGTTTTCATGAACCATAGGTATTTGAGGGCTCTACCAGAGAATCGGAGGAAAAAAATTGTCAGAAAAATTATTTAGCAGTTGCCTGTGTGGAAACAAAGCAACTAGCTCAACAGCATTATCCGTATAGTAAAAATGCTAGGTGGTTGTGTAATGCAAAGGAGATGGGGCCAAACTTTTCTCAGTGGTGGCCAGTGACAGGACAAGGGGTAATAGCTGTGAACTGAAACACAGGCAGTTCCATCTCCATGCAATAAAGAACAACTTTCCTGTGAGGGTGCCAGAGCCCTGGCACAGGCTGCCCAGGGAGGCTGTGGAGTCTCCTTCTCTGGAGATCTTCCAGATCCACCTGGATGCCGCCCTGTGCCCCGTGCTCTGGGTGTCCCTGCTGGAGCAGGGGGGTTGGACTAGTTAAATTCTAGAGGTCCCCTCCAACCTCGACCATTCTGGGATTCCATGAAGAGTGTTTTTATTCATCCATTCAACCGAGTGATCCCAGCATCAATAAAAATGCTGGGATGTTCCCATTACTATATTTAGGAGACAGCACAGGCAGGTGCACACGTATGCAGTGACTATATGTGCATGCCTCATCGCACTGCTGCTTAATTTTTCTTACCATCTTTCACCTAGGCATTAGCTTTTTGCC
Organism: Nothoprocta perdicaria; assembly: GCF_003342845.1. Lineage (NCBI taxonomy): Eukaryota > Metazoa > Chordata > Aves > Tinamiformes > Tinamidae > Nothoprocta > Nothoprocta perdicaria. The sequence continues at coordinate 419,194 of NW_020455529.1, read as the reverse complement.
TCATTTCCTAATTACTACTCATCTGTAAATGTCATGAGCATGCTAATCCTCTTTTCCAGGTCATTCATGAGGATGTTAAATAAGATGCATCCTAAACTGCTCCCGTTAAGCCTTCCTTCCTACCTCCCTTGACCTAAAGGCTGCAAGCAAAGGCTGGTTGACCAAGCAGATGGTCGAGCCGTGGCCGTGACCACTACTTCTGTGGGTGAGATCTGGTGAAATAGGTTCATCTCTAAACATGCCTCCATCACCCTGTCTTGTCAGCATCCTTGCCCAGGTCCGGAGGCATTAGCAGCAGATATTGCAAGGCAGCATCAGCCCTTCACAGCTCCCTGCAGGCCAAGAGATGGCTGTGTGCCAAAGAGCTCTGCTGAGCAGAGATGTGACCTGCAGTTACTCATGTAATTGGGTTGCTTAAAAAATCTGGCGCTTTCTCCTCCCAAGTAAAACCTTTCTTTGATGAWGTCACGTATGATTTGGTGAATACAACCACACAAGGTAAGATGGACATTTTGAAAGGATGGTCTAAGCCACCACAAGATCTTGTGGGAGTTTGACAGTTCTCCTGCCATACCTTCAAATTCACCCTATTTTGCCCATTGGCTCATGTATTTCTTATGGSAAAGTAAAATATTAATTTGTATAGTGATCTAAAAATTAGTGGAGATCTTAGTAACATTTTGTTTCCTTTTTGCTTTTTTTGTTTGTTTTGGCTACTGACAGCCTGGCCAGAGATTGCCACTAAATTGTCTATTTTAATGCACTGATGTCTCTTCTGAATCAATGTGCTCAATTCAGAACCTGGCAGCATTTGCAAACAGTTCCAATTGCATATACTTAATCTGACAACGTGTTGTCTGGTTTGCATCTTTCTTCAGTTCCCTCTGGAGTACACCCAGGATAGCTCAGTGTCATCAGTAAATCTTGTAAGTGAAACTTCGTTACAGCTAATGGCGAGTTGTTTATGGATCCTGGTGTATTACAAATTTGTTTTAAACATTCACATAGTGGCTAATTGAGGACTGTGCAGCTTCAGCTTTATGCCAGCGTATAGATGCTAAGGGCAAAGTGTCTTTGTGCCTGCCCTACATGGCTCAGCTCTCCTCTGCACCATGGGCCTTGGTCCAGTCCAAGAGGCTTGAACAGCTCTTGAGTGCAGGTGGTCTCCAGTGCTAACGGGCAGCTTGCTCAGATGCCCATGTTCGTGGGCCTGTTTTTTTCTGCTGAACAAAACCCTTAAAGATTTCAAGCTAACTCAAAAAAAAAAAAAAAAGTTCTATTTTCTTTCTTTCTGTCTCTCACATGAGTCCCCTAAGACTTTGCCTAGATTGCAAGCATCAAAGAGCCAATTTAAAAAAAATATGGTCTCTCCTGACTCCATACTGAGCGCTCCATAGTCTCTTTTGCTAGGCAGGTATTAGGTTTCCATGAGCTATGAAGATTTATGGATATGAGAGGAAAGCTTTTGTGCACCAAAAACTATATTTTTTTTCTGAAACCAAAAGTTCTCTTACGTCTTACGGTGTGCAGTAGGGGTGCTTTTTGTCACTATTAGCTGTGTATTGGTGGTGCATGTCCTTGGCTTCTTTCTTACTGTGGCAGGTCCCACTACCATACATGGACAGAGCACCTTGCTGYGGTTGCACAGCAGGTGAATATTTTGTATTAAGGTTGAATTTCCCAAATTTATACAGACAACGGGTGGGTGGGTACAGCTTGCTAAGCCTCTCTTTGTGCCCAGGTACTTATCCTGCCTGCTTCTTGCCACAAATGAAGCTGCCTGAAATACTATAACATTCTTGCCCCCAGTTTTCAGCAACAGGCCATTTGTCACAAAGCAGGTTTCCTGCCGTGGTGAGGAGAGAGCAGTGGGAGTCCTAGGAGAGATGCAGCTGGGCATGGCCACGTCTTGTCGGAGTCATGCAGCCCCCTTCCATGACCAGGGCAAGTCTKGCACGTTGAGCAGCCCTGAGCTGAAGAAGAAGGATTCTGCTCCTGGCACTTCTTGGTGACTGGCAAAAAGAGCAGCAGCCCAGAACTGCATGAAAATGTCAAGGGACACATGTCATAGTGTGGACACAAGTGTGTAAGTGAAGAGAGGTTGAATGGGTGAGAGGTCACTTAGGACTATTAAGGACACTTTGATTAAAAGATTAAATTTTGCATGTTTGCAAACYGTTTGCAACAATAAATGGTTGTTTTCTCTGTCAGCTGAGAATTACACTACGTGTGCAGGAGGCAAGAGGATTTTCCATCCAGCTTCTGTGCTTCAACCAACAAACCAGAGACAGAGGGAGGAGTCCTCCCAGCTCACCAATCTTTGGCTGAGGTTCAGATCTACCTACCTTTTGGACCCTGCTAGACCTGGACAATAAACTGTAAGCAGAGATTAACAGAGGAAATGAAAAAGTGGGTGATTAATTTCAGTCCTAAGAGAGGATAGAAATAGGAGGCTGGAGGGCTGCCAAGACTGCCAAAGGGAAATGTGTTGGAAGTCTTGTTGACTTGATTTGTCCACATTTTTTCTCTCTGTCTTATCGAGCTTTTTCCTCTAACAAGATTATTTCTGTTTCCCTTGAGTTTAAAGCTACCTCAGGTCATCCACATGCAGTCATTTAATTTTCCACATTGCTGGTAGTCTTCAGATTCTTTTTAGTGTTTCTTTTATTTGTTTGTTTGCTTTTTTCCCCAAAAGGACATGCTCAGTTAGTAAGACCTTAACTCCTGTTTTGATGCAAAAAAAAATCTGTCTTAATAGCTTGTATTTTGAAATGTGTAGAAACCTCTCCAAATATTCAAAGCCATACATCTCTGACGTGTAACTGCTAAATATCCACCCCAAAGCTTACACTCGAGAGGTCCATGTTCACCTGGAAGAGCACTTTTGGGGAGRGGGGCAGCTTCGGAGGAAGAGGTGTGAATACATAGTGGTAAACAGAAAGTAGCTCAGCAGGTAGTAAAACATGTCTGGGACACTGGTGCAGTGATAGCTGCTGCCTTCTTTCTTTTATTCCTCTCAAGGGACTCAAGATACACAAATTTGTATAAGTCACTTGATTTATTAGTAGGATTCTTGGATTATTCAATAGGTGCTGCCCACAAGCAGCAAATTTGGCCTGGGGCAGCAGTATTCTCTGCTGGCCTCGGGTGCTCTCAGGCTTTGGTGGCATGTTGACACTGCAATTTCAGCACTTTTGACTCAAGTATTCAATCCTACATCTCTGACTTTCCTGGCTTTGGCTGTTTGTAGAGGCAAGCATTTGCTTATCTAATCACAAAACTTGTTTTCTGCAGCTCTGATGAAACATGATTTTTATCTTGGGGTCTTGTTTGATTCCTTTTGTACTGCCTTGCAGGCTTTGACAAGGGATGGGTCCGTCTTGCACTGCTACACATTGTTTCAGTGCAGTAGTAGTTGCTCTATCTTATCTGCTCTGGATGGGCCAGGACAAGGTGGTAGGGGTCTTGCAACATTTAAATCTTTGCTGAGGCTGCTTTTTCTGTCCTGAGGCTTATATCACAGAGAAAAATACACAGTAAAGGTATTAGGAACAGAAGTCTGGTCTGTGCAATATGCCTAAGTGTGTATCTCTGACTTCCCTTTCAGTTATGAAATATGGAAGCATATTAAAAAAATAAGTAAAAAGCAAACAGATTTTCTCAGCTGTTTATTACCTCTGTGCTGTTCACTTACATAATATCTTGGGACCTGACTCTGTTGCAGTCACTAAACTCCATCTTAGGGTTGAGATGGAAGTTGTTTCCATGAAAATTTTGTTTGACCCATCTACAGGCTAGGTTAGTGCAGGCCTTTTGTCTTCAAATCCTGCTGAGAAAGCAGTGCTAAAGCCAAAACCTGTTGAAATGATAGGATTTTTTGTCTATTTTGTCACCATAAATGTGTCGTGTAGAGGAGGTATTTAAAGTTGGTGACTCCAGAAAGTCCTTCCAGCATGAGTGTTTGATGCTGGACTAACAGACATCTTTTAAATCAGCTCCTATAAACCTTGGAGATGTCACAGAACAAACAAACAGACCAGCTCCAACTTCTATGTGCTTTCCTAACAATACAAACACCTATTTTATGTAAATGTTTTAGTTCTTTGGMATAGGCTTGCAGAGAGCAAATAACAAACCTTTCTGTATTCTCAAAGTCAAGATGGATGTAGTGACTTGATGCTGGTTCTGCTTTCACAGCTGTCCTGGCCATGAAAAATTAAACCTTTCTTGWAGAGGAACATGCTTCTAGCCTCTAGCTGCAGAGAAAAGGTCTTGAAAATACAAAGTCTCAAATATATTGAGCACTGCCTGAGAGCACAGCTTGCAAAGAGCAGCTCAGGGAGGTGTGAAACACCCCCTTCCTTGTAATCAAGGGATGCAAATGAAGCATCACTGCTTAGCGTTAGAACTGACTAACGCTGACAACCTAAAGTTCAAATAAAATTATCATCCACCTCTGGAATATTTGTGACCTTAAAGCGTGATGTGCGCTGCCTTCGGAGCCATCTCTGCCTGCTGAATGCTTTAAAGAAGGGACCTTCTCCGTGAAGGAGCGCCCGCCTGTAGATCCTCCCTAGCAGCTGGTTTGCACCATCACTTCCATGTTGAGACCAGTTTTGCTGCTAGCACAAGCACACGTTAACTCCATTAATATGGCTAAATGTGGTAAGATCTGTTTCATATATACCAGTTGCTTTTGCCCACTGCGGCCAGACAAACCAGTTCCTATATGCAGCATAGGGACCTTCAACAGCATGTTGCAGGGACCTGCAGCAGGTGATGCTGTCAGAGGGATTGGTCCACCTGGGCAGCAAACGGTTCCCAGCCCTGCTGCCATGTTGGGGTTGGCCCCTTTGGAAAACTCCTGGCTGTTGCCACACGTGTGCTGTGTTGTGCTGTGGAAATAACAGCAGGAAATACAGTAGAAATAGCAYGTTCTTTGCCCACGTGATTTGAAAGTGATTTACCAGGAGGCAAACACAAACCTACCGAAATGGGGTCTGATGTCTCCTTGGGAGCAGCTCCATGGCTCTTGGCTGTGCCAGGAGAGTGACCAAACCAGCCGTGGAGGTGCAAGGATGTGAAATCAGTAGAGGAAATTGGTCCCAGCAAGGGGGAGCGCAGGGCCCTCACCGGCATTGCGCCCTCGGAGGAGGCACCACTGCCCCGAGCGCTGATCCRGGGACAGGGACAAGTTTTGAGATGCTGCCAGAGTCCAGGGTTCAGAGTRTGAGAGTTTGCACTGGTTAAAGCCACCGCCTGCTTTTTCTATGAACTTTGGATTTCTCGTTTGACTTCTTCCCTTTTTTTAATGACATGACAAAGGTGGAGCTGGGCATGTGAGCAGCTGGGCATGTGAGCAGTTGAGGAAGGGACTATTGGTGATGGAAAAGAATAAGAGAGAAGATTGTTCTGTTGCATCTTTTTTGTTTTTTCCCTTCTTAAAATGGGAAAAAAAAAACAGTCTGAATCCAGACGAGGCCTTCTGTTCAGCTTGAACCCTGCTGTGTGAATGTTTGGGGTTATTATATCATTTTGTGGATCCATTTTCTCAATTAATCAAAAGAAAAATAATAGTAATAAAGAGGCTGTTTGCAGGGGGAAATATATAAAAGGGAGGAAACAAATTGTTACCAAATTTTTATATTGGGGAAGCTAAGACAAATTGTTTTAATGCTTTCAAATCCTCCCTCTCTCTGTCCTTCAGCTTTTGGCAAAAGGCATTTCCTTAATTTGCTCTGAATTTGTGGATTGTTTTAGCAGAGATTTGTGTTTCTGGTATGTTTTATTATGTATCCACATCAGTTCAGCCAGTGCCTGGTAATAAAGAAGGAGAATAATAAGGATCTGCTTCCCTAATTGTCAGAATAATTTGGTAGCAGTTTGCCCTTCTGTTTTCCTGCTCACTGAGATTTCCTTCCCGTGCCTCATGGTATCCAAAACCGGAGGGGATCCTCTGGGCTCGCTGCCCAGGCAGGGATGGACAGGGTGGCTGCTGCCACTCAAACCTAGGCTCAAATAGCAGTATGTGAAACCGCAGCCATGGAACTACCACAGTAAAATATCCTCTGGAATCTAAGTGTGTCCTCGCTGCAGCTCCCAAAACCAAAACTCACCAATCCTTAGAAAAAAAAAAAAAAAGTATGTCTAGTAAAGCACGTAGAAAATGAAGTTTCTCCCCTTCCATTCCAGGTGAGCAGCCACATCTTGTCCCTTCAGTGGTGGTATCCTCCAAGGAAAGGAAATTCCTCAGGCAAGCAGGTCAGATAGAGGACTTTGACTAAAACCTGCTTGATGGAAGAACTAGAGCAGTGTGCTGAAATTGCAGTAATATGTCTTGTGATAAATTTTCCAGCAGTTGTACCCTGGCTTCTCAGTGTGTACCTACCCAGGCTCTGGAGCTGTGCAAAAGTAGATAAATCATGAGTTGAGAAGTTGAAGTCTTTGCTGTCTAGTAATACACAGTTTAGAAAAGGATGAGGCTTGTACATAGCCTGGGTACTGGAAATGTTTATCAGCACTTATTTTAAATACTGACACACATGTGAATTTCCTAGAAGAGCTTTTAACCTTGGGGTTCCACTACTAAGGTACTTGCATATTTTCCCAGTCGACCTTCTTCTAGTTGGAGTAAGGATTATTTCCTTTGGTCTTAGACTAAGATAAAATGTGAAGAAAAATGTGCTCTAGACATGCAGCGTAAAAATGTGAAAATTTGTTGGATACAAGGGAAAGGTCAGAGCAGGACCTGCTCTGAAAACTTGCTTGCACTTTTAATTTTTATTTTTTAATATATAGTAGGAAAAAAAGAGAGAATATTTTGTTTGTGTTTCACTTCATAGAGCAACACCTATTGCTACTTTTCCCTCCTAGGGATACGGCATGTTTTCCAAAGCATTTCGTAGTCTATTTCTCAAGGATTTTCTCTAGAGAAATCTAAAATATTTCTGGTATTTACTCTCTGTATTGCCGCTTCTTCTTTGCTGCTATCTCTTTTGAAGGAAAAAAGGAGAGGCAGAACAAGACAGAGGGGAGGAGAAACAAAAATCCAGCCCCTCTCAGGGATAAGTTGCACACCTTGAAATTGCTTCATTTGGAAACCTGCAAAAAAGGAAATTTTCAAGCCTGTGATTTACCTCATCCCCTCTATTGACAGTCTCTACTGATGTGTTTTGGTTTTAAATTCAACCTGTAGAGCAGAGTRAAACGATGATTATCACTTAGAGCTTTTAAATTGCTCCCTGGCAAAATCCAGGGGGGGATCCCAGGCAGATTGTGCTCCTCTTTGCAAGGGGGAGTGCAGGAGAGCAGCCAGATCTTGCAGCCTGGAGCTGGCGCTGCTTTAGGACATGTTTGCTGAGCAGAGCGGTCACAATGTTGGATGGGGGAAGGTGCCCTGCTTCCAAGCTCACCTACATCTTTCCAGTCATACACAGATTTTGGCCCTAATTCATTGTGATGAAGGCAATTTGGGAAGAGGAGCCCAGGTACCTCCTTCAGGCTGGTGCCTGGATTTATTGCGGTGATGGAGGAGCAGGTCACCAGCTKTAGACATCAATTTCTTTAAAGTTCAGTTAACCCTGGCTGGATTTATTTCAACGGACRTGCTAAAGTGCTGTAGTAAGATTGTGTTTACCAAGCTTGTACATGGCTGCAGATAAGGCAAGATGTTATCTGTAAAATAGAAGCAAAGAAATATGGGCAGTTCTCTGCGTTCGCTCATAGATGGCACTAGCAAATCTTGAAATTCCTTCCTGCAGAAAATAAGCCAAATCTGTTTTGCCTTCCTACCAATAGGTGGAACTAGTAATGTCTTTGTCACCTTAGGACCTGAGAAAAGGAGCAGGGCTTTCCTCCCCTTAGCAAAATGCACGCAATCCTCCCCATTTTCCCCACAACACCTCCCAAGGAGCAACCTTCTACCCCAAAACTGGAAGGGAAGGAGGTATTGGGGTTACCTCCACAGGGCTGCCCAGGGCAAGCTGGCAGAGGGGGAGGAATGGAGGGATGTGGTTTGGAAAGTCGGAGGCTGGTATTCCCCCTTTCCCACAGGAAGGAGCTGGGGTCCCTAGGAGCTCAGCCTGATCTCTCATTTTTATCCTTCTATCCATCYGTTTGAAAAGCAAACTTTGTGCATAGTGCAGCCCAGGGACCGTGCTGCCTGCCAGCTGCTCTCAAGTGCTCACCCCTTTCTTGGGGGTATTCCTGCAATAATGCTCAGTGCATGAAAACTAGGCCAAATGCGCTAATTTCCTCCCATTTTTTTAATTAGGTCACATTCACCTCCGATGACTAAACTTAGCTACTGGCCTCCTTAGTCTTTGAGCTCCTTTGCTGCCTATACAATGCAGATGTTGCCATTTTAATTGGAAACGATGAGGCCCGCAGGGCTGCCGGCTCCTACGCCGATGTTGCTGCAAGGATGCGCTTCAAGAGCAGGCAAGGGAGCTGGTGCCCAAATGAAAGATGCCCTAAGAGCCTCTGGAAGAGTGAATGCATCTCTGGCTAACACAGAGCAACGGCACGAATGATGCTGAGTGTCCTTCCCTTACCTTTTGGTGACCAGCACGCACTAGGCAGGCTCAACAGGTCAAAACTCATAAGCCTTTGAGCCAACTCCTTCGCTCAGGCAAGTCTTTCCTTTGACAGAATGAGGAAGCTGAGTTGTGCTTTTCTGGCCTCATGTTCCTCAGCTGTCTTCATCAGGTGCACTGGTCTGCCTGGGAAGGAGCTGTGAGACTGAAGGTCTCTAATTCTATAAAATTTGATAGCCTAATAGTAGTTTTCCTTTCCCAAAGCAATCAGTATTTCTCTGCAGTTACTTCAGAATTTTGGTCTTTTGGTAGTTAGAAACTTAATTTCCAGCATGTTCATTTATGGACACTTTATTCCATTTAGTTGTTATGTTAACAGAATTACTAGCTTTGCTGGCCTCTCCTCTTGGAAATTGAATTGGTTTCCTTGGCAAAATAGAGTGCCGAGCTGGTGATGTCCTTTTGTGCTCTGAAGATGTACAGGATTGTAAAATAGTGTCCACCATAGTTCCTTAAAATGGCTATTATGGTCATACAGGAATAGAACGCTTGTTCAGASAGTGGCCAGGAGTCTTGTGGAGAAGGGATGCCTGCTCAGATAGCATGTTGGTGCAGCTCAATGCCTTGTCTGCTGGAAGCTGTAGGTGTTTGTTATTGCTCAGAAAACCAACCTTCCCAGGTGAGTCTACCATTTTTGTACAGTCCTTGTCACATTCATATTAGTAATACAATATGTTTGCTTAGCAAGATCATTTGGGAAGAAGTTTCTTGTGGCAGAGATTGAGTGGGCAAAAGTTTCTTCATYCCACAAACTTCATTTCAATATATCTTTCGTGCTGCATCAAGGAAAGCTTCTGTTCAGAGGAAAGGTGCTGAACCASAGTGTTGGACCCAAGAGCGCTTCAGTGAACGCAGGTAGAAGCGTGTGYGTGGAGGGCACCTCAAACACAAAAYTATGTTAGTAAACAATTCCCCATCATGTAGCATCCTGGGGAAAGCCAGGATTTAATCCTGGATTAAATGCCTGAACCTGCAGCATGTGGAGGGCCCTTGACTTCTTCCAGAGTCAGGGAAAAATGACAGATCCTCTCTGCATCCCACCAAAAGGACATTTGCCTCTGGATGGGCTGGTGATGGAGGTGATGGAGGATCTTCTCGGGCTGCCCCAGCTGCACGTGCTCTCCATAAGGAGCCAAGAATTCAACTGAAATCAATAGGAGCTCTTCCTGAGCAAAGATTGAGAGCAAGATCATGTCCCAGCTATTCGACAGTGCTGTTTTCCCATGCAGAAGGGGCCCCCTCCCCACACACTTGGAATGCTGCAGTAAACGGTAATGTTAAGATTTAAAAAGAAAAACAAGAAAAAAAAAGTTCCTGAATGAGGAGAATGACTGAACTTTTTTGGTTTTAGTTCATTGAGTGGGAATTATAAAGCTAAATGATTCTGGGGCAGAGAATGTTTGTGTTATGAGCTATTGTGTGAGGTGTGTTTTGACATTGCTTCATTAATACTTACGTAAAAGTGAAAGTTCCTGCATGCAGTATTTTAGAGACACAGTCTGCTTTAAAAAAAGATCACAGGCCCGCTTGAATTTCTTTTAAGCTCTTAACGGCTGCAAACAACATTTAACTGCAATACCTTAAAGGGGCGGGGGGAGGAAATACCCTATATTTGAAGCTGTTGAGATTAAGTATTTTGCTMTATACTGTGCAAATGTTGCTACTTGTGTTTCCCTGCTGTAGGGAGCTATATTTTTAAGAAATGGAAGTGCCCAGCTGGCACAGCAGCTGATGAAGGGAAGGGAGGGAAACTTCCCTAACCCCCTCCTACAGATTTCAATGTTATCGACTGTCCCCTCAACAGAAAGTKTGTTCCCATGCTGACGTGGCTCAGCCACCATGCCCAGCTGGCACAGGTATGTAACGTAATGCTATCCTATGTTYATATGTATGATATATAACCCTAAAGTTATAGAGTCCAACGTCAAGACAAGGTGTTGTCCCAGGTGTGAGCACAATAGCTCTGGTAAACAGAAACGGCCACTTTTGATGACCAAGAGTTTCACCAAGCCAGTAAAGGCTCGTGGGAGCTGTAAGTAGAGAGTTTAGATGCACAATAATTAACTATGAAATTATGGTCTCAGCCAATAGTGCCAAGTGCCGAGATTCGTTTTGAAACTAATTTTGAAAGCTTTTTTTTTTTCATGGCCATTAAAAAGACAGATAGGAGAAAAAGGATCTTATCTGTGGTCCTTCCTCCCCTCGAGAGAGCGAGTGAGTGATTGCTACTACTTTCCAAGCCAATTTGTCCCTAATTACATTCATTGGAGAGGAGATAAGACAGCTCAGGGTATAAAAATTAAATAAGGAGTCGGATCCTTTGGTGTTGGCTGTTCACAGCAGTACTACAGAGAATTTATGCACAAAGATCAAAGACTGGGAAACGCCAGCCAAGAGGAGCAATATCATGGTCTCGGGGAGAGTCTAACGGCCTGMCTCCACTTCTGTAGAACCACCTGGAAAATTTCCGGAGTTTGCTTCATCTATGATTTTTGCTTTTTCTTTGTACGTGTCTGTGTGCTGTTTTGCTTTTTTTTTTTTTCCCTCCTTGTCCTTTCCAGCGAGGCTGTTCAGAAAATCAGAGGCCTCTGTGATTAGACCTGTAGCTGCTGAAAGTGTGTGTGGGTGCTCCAAGCTATTCAGAGCGGCTGTGGGCTGGAACACGAGAGTGGGTGAAGTTTTTGCTGCAAAGGAAAAAGCATCTTCTTTTTTTTTTTCTTTTTTTTTTTTAAGGCAAATAATTTAAATAGAGATTATACCATCTTTGAGCAATTTTGTGTGTGTTCCCCAAGAACTACGTCTCAGCTTTTTATTCCATAAAATGTATTTATTTATTTATCTTGCAGGAACATGCTGATTTAGGATTTGTCTTGGGTTTAGGTCATGGAAAAATTAGGTTTAGTCCGCACAAACTACAAATTAAATCCTGACTGCAGTTTGAGGAGTGGGAGGTGGATGAGCAACTTTCCTGCTGTTTGCAAGTTGCTGAGCACAAAATGGGAAGAGACTCGCTGGCAGCTTTGGGCCYGCTGGTGAACTTCAAAGTTAGTGCTGTTTTCATCAGTGACAACAGCAACACGAGTAGCAATCTACCTGCAAAGTACGAGTTTGCTGTGATCAGGGCGTTTTCCAACCGGTTTTGTAGCCAATTCCTGCTGCCCAGGGCCAGGCAGCCTCAGGGTGATGAGTTTCTTTAAGTATGGTGGGCCCCACGAATTGAAGGCCATAGCTGCTTTCCCTGGAAAATGGGATTACAAAAATTTGTGAGAGGAAACCAGTGCTGGGATTTTTCAGGAGCACCTCTGCTCTACTCGCGTGGCAGCACCGTGAGTCACTCTCTTCAGCACACAACAGCCCCATGGTCTCCTCTCTAGTGCTTTCACACAATTTACATTAATTTGTGAACCCAGCTCTCCTGCACGGGATAAGCTGCTTATCAAGGTGACACGTGGCCATTGTAGCTCTGCACGAAATCCGTGGCAATTAAAAGATTTTTCTATGTTACCTGTTTCCACGCTGGGAAAGCTAAATAAGGCAAATCAAGATAAAATATTGACCTGTCTGTGAAAATAAATGTGATTCAATTTGAAGGATGGGAGGTGCTTTACAAAGGAAGAACTTGACATACTTTTTTTTTTAAAAAAAAAGCTGGTGTTTTGGAGGCCTAAGGTTAATGTGCAGCCTGAATCACTTATCAATTTAGAATGTTTTTTTTTCCCCGTGGGGCCAGCAGCAAATCATATGTTTTCATCCACACTGCAAGGTGTGTGTTAAAATAAATTAAAGGCCTCACTTCTCCTGAGCTGTTTTAGGAACRAAAAAAAGTAGCAAGTCGGAAAGATTGATGTTCTGGTTAATTTTTTTTTATTGTTGTTCGTTTTATTTTCTATTTGAATAACTAGAGCCATGCAAGCTGGACAAACAGGTTACATCAGACCATTTCTATTGTAAGCAAGGACCAAGGCAGAAATCTCATTTCTTTCAGTCTTCCAGTTAATGCTGTTTAAAACACCCATATCTAAAAAAAAAAAAAAAAAAAAAAAAAAAAAAAAAAAAAGGAGGGGGAAAAAAAAAAAGAAAAAAAGCTAGTGGACTGAAACACAGCTACTGCTGCTTCAAAGGGCTTCAGCCACCCTGAAATGCCACCGTGAGGTGGGCAACTTCAGATAGCTTTTAAAGCCTTTTATTTTCTTTTGATGTCAGTGGGAAGCAGGGAGGGAACTGTAGCACTCCAGCTTGTCCCTGGGGTATGTATTTTACATTTTCTCAAGCTGCTGTTTCCTAGGGTATCCCTTTTCTCCCAGTACGTGGCCACTCTGTTTCTTCAGTTACCATCAAGGTCTTTGCTGCCTGGGTGCTTTGAACTGCTGTGGCCCTGTAAGGCTGAGCCCACGTTGGCTGTGGCACTTGGTGTTCAAGGCCAGCATTTCTTTTTTCTAAAGCTAATCTTTTGTTCCCCAGGTATTCGGGCTAAAGAGCATGCTCAGTAGTTTAAAAGCACAGCATAACTAAGAAGCACTGAGTCTTTTGCAAATGTAAAAACAAGCAAGCAAACAAAAGGCAAGCAAACAAAACATTTACTTCTTAAGATACAGATTTATTGAGATTACTATTAGGATTTTGGCCCAAAAACATTGCGAACTGGGTGGGTGCTCACAGCCTTTTAACTTTTTCTCTTGTATTAAAGCTCCAAGGACATCAGCTGTCGAGTTAGGCCTGAATTATGGGGCACACAGTAAGATCTGCAGAATTTTGATGCCTCTGTCTGCCACAGAGCCAAAGGTACCAAGGATACTAGGGTGCCAAGGTAGCAAAGCCAAGGATACTTGACTGAATACCCAAGGATTTTATGGAGGAAGGGGAGACCTGCAGAGCCACCCTGGTGGGTCTCAGTGGAGGTCAGAGTGTGGTTTATGGTGTCTCCCTTATGGGCATAGACCCTTCCTTTCTTCTCACCTGCCTCCTAGGCAGGCACTGAGATGTGCCTGCAGGTGAGGCACTGAGATGTCCCCTCCTGTGAGGTACCAGTGCCTCTTCCACCACCTGCCCGGAAAGCCTGGGAGCCTCTGCTTGGCCCTTCCTCTCACATGGACTCCCTGCCACCAGCCTTCCCGCTCCTTTTCAGTGTCCCCAGTACACTGGGCCTGCAGATACAGCTCTGGGGGATGCTTCAGCGTGTCCGTGGTGTGCAGGAACAGAGCAGGGCACAGAGCACATGAGCGAGAGCATCGAGGAGCATGGGGCTGCGTGTGCAGTCAACTGCCAGGCTAGAAACCATCTCCCCTCGAACGCGTCGGGAACGCGTGAGTACATTCTCCAAGCTCATTCTGTACCTTTATTTCTTTCCATATTCCGGCAGCGCATCCCAGCCAGCAGGGTTTTGGCGTGGAGCTGCTGTTAGCTCTGCCGGCTTGCAGGGTGCTGCTGTGAAGGACGCTGTGGGTCTGACTGTGCAGCACCGTTAGTTATCAGTGCGCACGCTTACACGCTGCTCGGGAAGGACAAGGCGAGTTCTGTGCAAGCTGGGAAGAGGCAGCACTGGGATCGTCTGTTCAGCCTCAGAGTCACCTTGAAAGAGCCAACAGAAGATTGAAGTCGCCTCAATTGATGGGAAAGGGCGGGGAAATTCCCTAYGCTTTAGCAAGAGTGGGCAACATTTAGTGAATAGTAATAGAGAGGATGGTAAATCTGTTTTAAGGCCATATCATGGTTGTGTTGTATCTTTGTATCCAAGGCACTGTCCTTTTCCACAACCAGTTTGAATATGCCTGCTGCTTCTATGTAAACACACTCAGGATGAGTGATGCAAGCACTTTGCTTCTGGGCCCATTTATCTGTCTTTTACAAATATAGATGCTCAATATTGAGAGTGGTTTATGTACGCATATRCACATTATTGTAACCATGTACGTACTATATTACTAGCTTGCAGATTAATTATGTTATAAATCCGTAATGGGATAATACTATAGTTGTTTCCACATTAACAGGTGAATTCTCACAGTTTGGAGTAGGGTCAATCTCCAGCCCATTTCACAGTAAGGAGGTACTTAAAGTACAGCTGCAGAGGACATTTAGTTGTTTTACATCCCTCCCGAATTTGTCAGAAGTGGCCTCTCAAAAGGTGCTGATTCAGCTAGACTGAAAACTCTTCGGGAACTGCAGCAAATGCTTTCATAAAGTTGAAAGTTACTTTATGTGTGAGTGGTAAAAATATGGGGGGATTGATGAAATTAGCATTTCCTATGGAATGAGAAAGGTGCAGAGTCTTGTGCTTCCATCCATCTGCTTCCTCAGAATGAAATGTAATTTTGATTTGTTTCTTTAGGAAAAAAAAGTGTGTGCATGTGTGTGTATAGGGTTTTTGTTTGTTTTTGCTTTAGGATGGTGGTTGTTCTGGTTCTGATAAAGCAAAGAGAACCTGAAGAAATCACGAGTTGCAAGGGAGTGAGGATTGCGAGTTTTCCTGACCCCGTTTCTCACCGTTTGGATTCAATGAAAAGGTGACGAACGCTTCCCCTGGTTTCTGTGGGTGTTGTGGCCAGCACSGTTACTGTGTCCTGCATCTGTGTCCTGTAGCACCACACGTGCACTGAGTGCAGGCGCCTTTGAAGACACTTCTGCACCGCGCGCGTGTGAGCGGCTCTGCAGCGCCGAGCAGCGCCGGGCTCTGAGGAGGTCTGTCCTGAATCACAAACACGGTGTCTGCACCAGAGCAAACCAGCAGCATGCAGGAGCTCTGGCTTCCTCGTCCCTCCTGCAGCCCCGAGGCCAGGGGAGGTGTTTCTGGCAGCCCTCCAGGCAGGGAGGCAAAGAGGAGCAGTTGCTGGCAGCCGGCCACGGCTCTCCAGCAGGGTCACTTGTAAGACAGGCACATAGGAGAGCTCGCCTGGATTTTTTTTTTTTTTCCTCCTAATTAGGTGATTTGTGACTATATTCTTATCAGTGACCTCGTTAATGCATCTGTAACCATTCTCATTAGTTCCGAGTTATCCGAGGGATTTGCCTAATGAGAATTTGCTGTATCAGGAGGACATCAGATGCATTGCGCACTGGCTCTTGCTGGCAATATACCCTCCAGTGATGCAGCAGGGTACATGAGGCTTGCTGGGGGAGGCGAAAYAGGCTCCGTGAAATAGATGCATTCACTGATGCCCCTGAGGCAGTTTCTGATTCATCAATAAATCTGAAAGGTGAATTCAAGATACCAGGGCTCTGGAAAGACTCCACACCATCCAAAAGGAGAAGGTCCTGGTGGTGGGCAGATGACCCTGAAGGCAAGCAGAATAGATGGGCTAGCTGGGAAGGTGTTTGCAGCACCCTGCAGATGCCTAGAAAATTCTGCCTTATAAAAAAGAGGCACAGATCTTGCTCCATACTCCAGAAAATCACACAAAGCATCCCAAAATTACACCTGCGAAGCTGAGATCTTGTGCATATTTGGCCTAACTTGCTTGAACACAGTGGAATGAGGCACTGAATCAGTGCCTCGGTGAAGGAAAACAACATCCAGCTGCTGAGCTATGGGACTTTAGATCTCTTGTGTGTTTTTAATGTCGGGTACTAGACAGAAATACCTACTGCTTAGGGTTATCTGGGAAAGTCCCATGGGGAACAACACGAAGAACAAAGCAGGATAATTCTGATGGACCAGCAGCACTGCAAACCACTTAAAACCAGTTGCATCTAGCACTACTTGAGCAAAGCGTTCATTATGGTAACAGTAATTATTTTAAGACTTATGTTTTGGTCTGTCTATTATTTAGAAGTGTCAGCTTTCAACTACTGCAAACAAAAAGTGGTGGAGGGGACATCTCTATTTTCATTCATTACAGCAAAYAGTGGGAAAATGAGCCATGGAATAGCATGAGCCATGAAGTACTKATTTTGGTTCCTTGAAGTGGTGCAGAAGTTCTGCAGGTTATTTGATGAGAACAAGAAAGACCTGAGGGCAACTGAATCATATGAGAGAGAACCTGATTCTTCTCTGACTTGCTGTCTGCCGTAGTCCTCAGTACTTGTGCAAATGTTGGGGAAGAGGCTGATAGATGAGAAAGGTTTCACTCTATACTAATATAAAAGAGGTTACAAAGCATAAACTTGGAGCGGATCTCACTGCATTGCCCAAGCTTGGACTGTAATTTGGGGTGATCTAGTGTAGGTCTAAATGATATCCTGTAGCATAAGGTCCTGCTACAATGCACGGAGGCTGTTGGCCTGGGGTCAGCAGCGACACTTTGCTTTGATGGTGGTGCATCGAGGTGAGCTCATGTGATGTGCGTGCAAAGCACCACGGCTGTGCAACCTGTGGTGTTTGCCGGCCAAGCACGGTAGGGTTGAGTCTTGCCGGCAGCATCTTATTCTAGTGCTCCACTGACCTCTCCAAGCCTCTCCTGGAGCCTTCCCTGGGGAGAGAGGAGGTCAGTGATGGCAACTGTGCCATGGAGGTGTCAAGGTCCCCACAGGCTGTGGGCCACGTTGCCTTCTGTAGGCACCATAGTTGACCTTGTGGCACTGCTCATCAAGCCGGCAGCGTGGTGACCTTCCAGCTGGCRGTGGCATTTGGTGTCTGCTTCAAAGCTGATAGAATTGCTGTTCTCCATTAGCCCTGTGTTGGCAGCGTTGCTAACATACRTGGGCCATTCCCGCTCCATTGGGCTTATGGAACACAGCCCCTAACTGTCTGAATCCGTGCGGGTGCCAAGCAGCAGGGCTGGGGTGCACACAGGGAGGACAGGGAAGTGCTCTGCGGCAGGGGACAAGGTTGAAAGTGACAGCAAGGCACCTCGCTTCTGAGTTAATGCTAGCGTGCTTGATTGCTTGATCTGCTGCCAAGTTAGTCCCAGGCTGGCGGGGAGGCAAGGCCTGGAACGGGCACAAGGAGCTCAAGGAAGCACGTTTGCAAGTGAAGGACTTTAAAGGGGGGAAAAAAAAAAGAAACAAACAAAAATGAAAAACAGCTCCCTCCCTCCCTCAAAATTCTCTCTTGTTTCACCCTTTCTGTCTCTTATTCCACTTTTACCCTTGTTTTTCAGTGTTGATGCTATTCTCTCTGTCTGCCTACAGCTTCAGAGCAGCTGAGTGCCACAGATGAACTGTTTTTCCCACARTGCATCCACATTTGGGGATTGGGGTGCCGGAGCAAGAACTGCATTGTTAGGTAAGAGATTAGCTGCCCCTTGAGCTCAGACTTTGAGGGACCAGAAGGCAAAGTGCCAGAGCATGGGTGGAGGAGCAAACCGCACTGAGTATGAGCAAGCAAGGAGCAGGACCACTCCATGCATCCCTGGCGTGGTGTTGGTGCCTTGTTCCACACACTCTCCCTAAGACCATGCGCTGCTAAGACCATGCCACAGCACAGCCCACCAGCTTGCTGTCAGCAGCCTTGTGAAGTACCTCCAGAAGGYGCTCTGGGGATCTAAAGACTGCCTGTCTCGCCAGGCAGACCCCCATGCTGGTTATTAGCCACCTAAAATCCTTCCTGTGGCTCCTCTGCTGCCTGTGTGGGCAGCTCATAAGCTAYGTTTCTGATGATGCTCGTGGGACATGGTGGTCCTTTGAGACCCTTCATGCCAGAGGAAGGAAAGCAGTCCCCCAAGTTCCCCACGGTCTAAATTCATTGGTGAGTCTTAAATTAGATTAGATAAATTAGATTTTGGATGCTCGGTGTCTGCTGCAACATGCATTAGTGCTGCTTGCAGCTGTACATCAATCCAAGAGGATCGTTGTGTTCCTGTCTCTTGCGTGCTGTGGGGAGGCAAACAGGAGCAGAAACGGTCCCTGGAAAGGTGAGGGAGCTCAGTAATGCCCGTGCTAGCAGGCAGCAAGGGGCTGACACACAGATAGAGCAATTTAGCTGCACTGAGACATGACTCGATTCGCTAGAACAGAGCCAGCTATAAACCTGCTTCTTAATACGTGYCTTGATGTTATTCATCCTTATCAGCTAAATAAGGGTGGTCCGGCAGAACCATTAAGGCTAGRGAGGTTTATGGCTTTTTGCAGGAAGGCGTACAGCTTTGGCTGAAAATATGCCCTTTGGCTATGATTGCAAAGCCAGTTAAATATGTGAGAAAATCAGAAAATCATCCTTTTTTTTCTCCCCACCACCCCYTTTTTTAAATGTATATTGCTCAATAACATATTGTTCAATTGAGAAATGGAGACATTCAACCAGCTTTGAGGCTAAGTCCCACTGTAATCTGTAAAATGTGGCACGTGGCACTCAGATAACCACAGTCCCTTGTTTAAGTTATTTATCTCACTCATAAGGTGCTAACAGATTCTCTGCATCTTTCAAACTCGAACACTTATGTAGGAACAGGACTAACTTAAAAACTTCAATACAATGGTGTGCTCAACCAGAAGAGCACCTGGAAATTAACACTGGCTTAAAATGAAGTGAGAAATGAGTGCAAGTGAACAAGTACCCTGGCTAGATATGCTTATTAAAATAGGAGCATGTTTGCTTTTGTCAGGTAGAACAATACTCAGGCAAAAGGGGTTCTGCTTGCTGGGTTTGTTCTATTCAGTTTATCTGCTAGGAAGGCGCTTAAAAGGGATGAGAGACCTAGAAATATTTGGTAATGATTTTTTTGAAAAAAATAATTATTGTTTGACACATGAGCTCAGATGTAATTCTGCATCCATGTTTGGTTAGGGTTGCATATACCAGCTCCCCGAAATTTTAGGGGAGCTATGTATTCATGACTGTATATGTATAGCTGTGTATGTACTGTTGAAAATCTGGCACTTTTTTTCCTCTTTGCTCTCACCAAACGGGCTGGATTTGACCAACTGGAACAATGTTCCTCAAGCTATGGCAAAAAAAGCAAAGCTACACCCCAAATAAAGCGATAGGCATATGATGCTGAATCTATTGKTTTTTTTTTTCCCCCTTCTACATATGTAAAATGGGTGTGCAATTTGAGGGGAAAAAAAAAATCCCAAGTCATACATCTTTCAAATCCTATTAGGAATTATCAGAAGTTAACATGCATGTAGATTTTCTAGCAATTGTTGCTGTCTAATTTGTAAGAAAAAAAAAAGGAATTCTGCTTTTCCTGGACAAATTGCTTCTCTTATTTAACGGACAAAAGACATACTAGCAGTAGTTCAGTTCTTCAGGCTCCAATCCAAAAAGAAAAAAAAAAAAACCTAATACATATTTCTTAGCATTTCCTCTGCAGCAGTTGTGTTACAGTGGGTTTAATAGCTCTTTCTTCTCTAGTTAATTCCCCGTCATTTAGATAATTCCCATTCCAGTAGTGCCCTGGACCTTTTACAATGTTCCTCACCTGAGGAGCCCAGAGCTCTTTGCCAGTAAACTTAAATACAACTGCATATTACTACAAGTGAAGAAAGGGAAAGAAAGAGAAATTATTTCTGACCAAGATCACCAAGTCTCACTAATGGTATTTTTCTATCTTTTAGAAAAAGATGTTGAGAAAAGGTATGTCCTGGAGAGCTTCTAATATGTATGAACTCTCTTTGCTGGTTGATTAATTAGTTTCTGAGAAGTTATGCAGTCCACATTGCTGCTGTATGGAGGTGCTAAATGGACTTTTTCCATCTTTTGCAATGCATCTTACAGAAAAGAGTCCAAGTGGTTTTGGGTTTTGTTCACAAAGTTTAGTAATTTGGTAAATTAGTTGAATACAGACAATGATTACCCAGGAAATCTTAGACTGATATTTTCAACCTAATGTTGAAATTATATTTTATTATTTATATATATTATTTTCAAATATTCTATTTGAAATTATTATTTACTAATAATTAGCCAAATGATGGAATCAAATCAGAGGCAGGTGGTGATTCTCTGCATCTGTTTGGTATAAAGTTGAGAAGAAAAATTCCCTGAACACAGTGTGTATCCTTACAGGAAAGACACCTTGAGCCACAGCCATAGATATGAACTTCCCTGCAGGTGGGATATTAGCTAGTCCTCGGAAGAGCTCAGGTCTGGAAATGTGCCTTAGGCTCCAGCCAAGGGATACTTCTGTCTTCTGCAGAGTCCCGTAGACCTTCAGGGGCTGCACCCATAGAGATACATCCTCTAAGAGCAGAGTGAGAGATTCTGCAACGTTGCCTCACTGTGGCATAGCTGTGATAGTAATGCTTTTTGCCCCCCCTCCCTTTTTTTTTACCCCACAGATTCATTGATGAAGTACCTGAAAATAAAATTTGGAATCCTAAGCACTGAAATGACTAGACCTAAAAATAAAATTGACCTTTGAGGTGAACTTTTGATGTGCACTGTGATGAAATGTGAGACAGACATGAGGCAAATCCAAGATCAGTCTAGCTTTGATTGCTAATTGTCTAATCCAGGGCCTAAATAAGATAACTGGAAGGCTTTCCCTGGCCTCCTTGATTCCATAACAAACCGTTATTGAAGAGAGTGGAATCTGARTACTTAGTGACATCCAGAAGACCATGTAGATTGGGGAAAACCAGAGGTAATCCTGAGGATGTCAAGCTGTCTGTTTAAGTTGCTGTGTGGTGGTGAGTCAAGCCAGGCAGTCCTTTCAGCTCACCATCTGAACATAAAAATAAAAGTTGACTCATCCAACAGGTAAAAGAAGTCTCTGTTGAATCTGAGAGCATTATCTCTGCCTAGCTTCATAGCTGTGCCCTCTTTAATTAGCAATATGTGGTGGATTACCATTTTAAGATTTCACAGAGGAATAATTAATATGCTAATGTTGTTGGTAGTAGTCCACATAAAAGCTTTATAACAAGTTTGGTGGTTTAGCCTGACCAGAACAATTTAAAAGCTTCAAATAACTTTTCCTGAAGGGAAGCAAAYGCTTATCTCTAATATCAGTGCAATAACAAGCTGCTTGCTATGAGCAACATCAACAAAACAGAGTAGAGCACTGAACTAGTAAAATTTCAATAGAAATGCAGCCMTGTTTTATTTAATAGCAATCTTCCTAGTGAGAATGTGCAAGTGGAGAAGAGGCAGCATAGCTCGAAAGGTAGATGGTGTGCAGAGCGTGCAGGAGAGAGGATCCACTTCTGCCAGAACTGTTGCCTGATGATTGCAGGGTGAATATCCAGTCAGCCCTGGAGCTGAAGTTTCATGTGTGCTGCCCACACAGGATGGAGTCAGCCTGAAAGAGCAAGAGGTAAGATTGTCTCTTCCATGTTTTGCAATCTCACTGCAACTGAACGCCAAGGTACTGTGTAGAAAATGTCTCAAGTTGTTCATTCTTTAATTAGATGATGAACTTTTTGCACTAATGTTTCAGCAGGAGTGAAACTCTCCTTTCTCTCTACAACACTTTCCTGTGTTGGAAGCCCACTGAGAGTACACAGCTACTCCTGGTCAACCTATGGAATTTGCAGATGTCCAGAGGAACTCATAATCCTGGCTATTCCAGAAGAATAAGGGAAACTCAGAGGACATAGAGCTCGACTTCTGAAGTCCATACATAGAGAAGAAAATCTGTGTTCCTATGGACATGAGCTAGAGAGGAAGAGGTAGCTGAAGGGGAAAAAAAAATCCCCAAAGGACATATTTCTGTCAGATTAAATAATGTGGTCCCAATAGTCCACCAGTCCACCAGTAGAAAGATGGACATTATATAATGAAATAAGCTATCTTTCTCCAGCATAAGCACTCCCATGGCAACATCCAACATAACTTATTTCTCCCCTATCCAGAAAGGAGAGAAAAGAAAACTGCTAAAAGCAGTGACCAGCTGCTGTTGAACAGTTGCTGTTCACTACTCCAGATGCAGACAAATACCTCTAACCTAGTTTTGTAAATCAAAATCATTCAGGCACAATCCTGACTATGTTTGCCCATGTGTCCCAATGCTAAGCCAAACCCCACCTCTGACATCTTTTAGGGCTCTAGAGGAGGCAGGTCTCTAGGGATTAGATGCAAGGACTGGAAATCAGACATGCTTGAAATCCTTGGAGAGAGAATTTTGCATCCATGCAAACACATTTATAATGATAGGTTTTGGTGTGCTACTTGATACAGGTTTATGTTAGGAATTTACATAGCCAGATGCTGTAAATATAAAACAGTACATGAATGCTCATTTTAGAAAAATAAACTGTAGCAGATATTCCAGTGGGATAGCTAGAATATATTTTTCAAGATCCCTAATGCCMAGAAATTCTCGTCTGCTTCATTTAAGAGGCAACAGATATTTGTTTTTTCTCTAGGAGGTGGAGGCACTAAATCCGAAGGGATTTAGGAAGGCTCTGTCTTGCGGGGCTCGAGAGGATTCTGCATATACTGCACATAATAAACTTGAACTCAGCAGTTGGTTCTGTTGTTTTCTGGCTGCACCCTGCCTGGAGACCAAGCTACCTTGCAAATGGCACTTTGGGTTATCTGCCAGGGAACAGTAATGGGCAGGTTTGAAAGACGCAGTAAGGTTAATCAAAAAGCAGATGATGAGATCCTAAAACCCTTTTAAGCTGAAATAGGGATATAAGGCTGCTGAATGGCTACTTAGTGTTATGGCTGCTAATGACTATGAAGGTCAGTGATAGAGAACAAAAAGATACAGTTCATAGTGTGTGTCCTAGGAGTTGCTACTGCATTAGAGCAATAAAATACACTGTTCTACCTCTTACCACCTACCATTTTGCTAAACCAGGTTGCTGCTGTGGAAAACATTAAGTAAAACTGATTTCAATCAGTATTTAATAAGTTGATTTTACCAGTACCTCCGGCATTCCCATCCCATATCTGGGATGGGAATCCCATCTCCATCTGCTGAACTTCAGTTTGACTTTTGCTCCTCTGCCAGTTTTCTAGCACTGCTGCCTCTGAGCTAGAAGTAGCAGCGTTTCTCAAAACTGCAAAGAGAAGTCATCTGGTTTGTCTCTGGCAAGACTGGGATGTAGGAAAGAGGTGTGGAAAGCTGGTATGCAGAACATAACAGGGCAAGGAGAAAGCAATAGAATGCATATCAGCTAGGAAGGAGGTTTTTTGTGTGGCTTGCATGACAGCTAGTGTGTGAAATCAGGTGGCTTCAGGTCTGTGTCCTTGTTTTGGTGGTAGCATAGCAGGTGTAGCACCCATCAATCAAGCCTTACCTGATACAGCATCATGTTTTACATCCAAAATACTTAGTATAGGGATCCTGTATGTGTCTAGAAACAAATGTATCTAAAGGAAGGCAGTTTTCATTCAGGCTGTTTATCTGCTTGGTATTATTATCAAAAAATAATTGCTATCGCAAAAATGATTTTTTTATAGCTCATTACATTAGATTCATGTAGACATATCTAGTTTTTATGTGCGGTATTAGTGGGCTCATTTGTTCCACATGGCTACAGGATTGCACAAGTTATAGAGCTTTTCTGTTTTTGTTTGTTTGCTTGCTTGTTTTCTGAAGAGTTTTCATTATTTGTAATAGTTTCCTGTTGGGTACTGTACTCCTGTGTGCTAGTTTTTCAAGTGCACTTGCCAGCACAGCACTTACCAATATAGCAAATCAAGATCCACTCTGAGATGCCTGTTTTAAGCAAATGGCATCCCTATTTTCCTTAGAGAACCCTTTGGGAAATAGTCTATTGCTGGAAATTTGGAAATAGGTTTTCAYGTATAAGCTGTCAGCTGCTTTGTGTCTCATCCTGTTTATTTGCCATGACCAACACTGCAGACTTCCTGCCAGAGAGAAGATGGGGAATCAGCCTCTATGGCCAGGGAGCTTATTACGAAAGTTAGAAAGTTTGTAGCTGAGTGGGTATTTGTTCTTTGAGTGGAAATTGCTTGACAGAATCAGCTACTGAATATCAACATTTATTTTTATGGTATATTTTTAAGAAGTCTTTCAACAGATAATAGGCTGTCTGATTGAACGACTGTATCAGGCACACTTTTTGACATGTTGAAGGCAATATAARGATGTATTGATCCATGAGGCAAAGGAGTAGGACATTGATTTAAGGTAGGCGATGGCCTGTCATGCCACTCACAGCAGCCTAAAGCCTGCGAAGGGTGCYCTAAGCCTGAAGAGGCTAAATGGCAAAATATGGGAACTTCTGAAGGCTCACATAGTCAATTTGCAGCTGCGCCAGCTAGGATGAGAGGCTCATTGGGARCCCAACTCAAACTCCTCTGTATAAATGCATGCAGCATGGGGAATAAATGAGGGGAACTGGAGATGTATGTGAATTGCAGGGCTGTGGTCTCCTTGCAATTCCTGAGACATGGTGGGACAGCTCCCATGACTGGAACGTGGCTGTGGAGGGCTTCAGGCTTTTCAGGAAGGACAAGCCAGGCAGGCGAGGTGGCGGAGTTGCTCTTTATGTGAGAGWGTGACTGGAATGTATGGAACTCGGCATAGGGAGGACGAAGCACAAATCGAGAGCGTGTGGGTGAGAATTAAAGGGCAGGCCAACAGAGGCGACCCTGTCGTGGGAGTTCACTACAGGCCTCCTGACCAGGAAGAGGGAGTCAATGAGGCCTTGTACAGGCAACTGCAAGAAGCCTCATGATCACTGGCCCTGGTACTTATGGGCGACTTCAACCACCCTGATGCCTGYTGGGATAACCACACAGCCAGGAACAGACAGTCCARGAGGTTCCTGCAGAACATTGCAGAGAACTTCCTGACACAGGTGGTTAATGAGCCAGCAAGGGGAGGGGCGCTGCTAGACCTGATACTAACAAACAGAGATGGTCTAGTGGGAAATATGATCATTGGTGGCAGTCTTGGCTGCAGGGATCACGAGATGTTGGAATTCATGATYCTGTGTGGGAGAAGCTGGGCAAAAAGTAGGATTGCAACCCTGAACTTTGAGAGTCAACTTTTACCTCTTCAGGGAGCAACTTGGAGGAATCTCCTGGGTCAGGGTCCTGGAAGGAAAGGGGCTCCAGGGGAACTGGCTAATATTCAAGCACCACTTGCTCCAAGCTCAGGATTGTTGCATTCCTACAAGAAAGAAGTTGAGCAAGGGAGGCAGGAGACCTGTGTGGATGGACAAGGAGTTGTTGGGTAAATTTGATGAGAAAAAGAGAGCATACATCATGTGGAATAAGGGCCAGGCCATGTGGGAAGAATATAGATACATTGACAGAGAATGCAGGGAGACCAAGGCCTATTTGGAATTAGAGTTAGCAAGAGATATCAGGGACAACAGRAAGGACTTCTATAAATACATCATCAGCAAGAGGAAGACTAGGGGAAATGTTAGTGCGCTGCTGAGTGGGGAGGGTGCCTTGGTGATGGAGGATGCAGAGAAGGCAGAGTTACTAAATGCCTTCTTTGCTTCTGTCTTCACTGCTAAGGCTGGTCCCCATGAACTACAGAGCCCGAATATAAGRGAGAGAACTAGGAGAGAGGAGGAGTTTATGCTGGTTGAGGGTGGTTGGTTTAGGGATAATTTAGGCAAACTGGACGCTYATAAATCTATGGGCCCTGATGGGATGCACCCAAGAGTGCTGAGGGAACTGGTGGGGGTTATTGCTCAGCCGCTCTACATCATCTTTGAGAGGTTCTGGAGAGCAGGGGAGGTGCCGGAGGACTGGAAGAAAGCCAACATCRCTCCAGTCTTCAAAAAGGGAAGGAGCCGGGCAACTACAGGCTGGTCAGCCTCACCTCCGTCCCTGGAAAGGGGATGGAGCAGTTCATCCTGGAGGCCATYTCTAGGCATGTCAATTAAAGAAGGTGATCAAGAGTAGTCAGCATGGATGCCTTCTGTGATGGCATGACTGGCTAGCTAGATGATGGAGAGCCATACATGTTGTCTACCTTGACTTCAGCAAGACTTTTGACACTGTCTCCCATAATATCCTCATAGGAAAGCTCTGGAAGTGTGGACTGGACAGGTGAACAGTGAGGTGGATTGAAAACTGGCTGGATGGCAGAGCTCAGAGGGTGGTGATAAATGGGGCTGAATSTAATTGGAGGCCTGTGGCCAGTGGTGTCCCCCAGGGGTTAGTACTGGGCCCGGTGCTGTTCAATTTGTTCATCAATGACCTGGACGAGGGCACTGAGTGCACCCTGAGCAAGTTTGCAGAGGACACCAAGCTGGGTGGAGTGGCCGACACTCCGGAGGGCTGTGCTGCCATCCAGAGGGACCTGGACAGGTTGGAGAGTTGGGCAGAGAGGAACCTCATGAGGTTCAACAAGGACAAGTGCAGGGTCCTGCACCTGGGCAGGAACAACCCCAGGCAGCAGATTAGGGGTTGACCTGCTGGAAAGCAGCTCATTGGAGAGGGAYCTGGGAGTCCTGGTTGACACCAAGTTACCCGTGAGACAGCAGTGTGCCCTCGTGGCCAAGAAGTCCAATGGGATCCTGGCTGCACCAGGAGCAGTGTTGCCTGCAGGGTGAGAGATGGGATCCTGCCCCTCTGCTCAGCTCTGGTGAGGACCCACCTGGAGTATTGGGGGCAGTTCTGGGCTCCCCAGGACAAGAGGGATGTGGAGTTTCTAGAGAGGTTCCAGCAGAGAGCAACAAAGAGGATTAAGGGACTGGAGCATCTATTGTATGAGGAAAGAMTGAGCTGGTCTTGTTTCTGGAGAAGAGAAGATTAAGAGGAGATCTGATTAATATGTATAAGTACCCAGCGAAGACTGAGAGGAGATCTGATCAATATGTATAAGTACCTCAGAGGAGAATGTAGAATAGCCAGTGATAGGACAGGGATAATGGGTATAAGCTGGAGCACAGGAAGTTCCGTCTCCAGGTGAGGAGGAACTTCTTTCCTGTGAGGGTACCAGAGCCCTGGCACAGGCTGCCCAGGGAGACTGTGGAGTCTCCTTCTCTGGAGATCTTCCAAACCCGCCTGGGTGCCGCCCTGTGCCCCGTGCTCTGGGTGTCCATGCCGGAGTAGGGGGTTTGACTAGACGATCTCTACAGGTCCCTTCCAACCTCAAAGACTCTGTAATTCTGCGATAGATGAGATCAGTATTTGCCTCAAGGGACAATTAAGTTTGTTATCAGACAAAGAGAAGAGTCTGGATATTGAGTGTCTCTCCATTAAATGAAAAAAAAAAAAAAAAAAAAAAGGAGT
Source organism: Nothoprocta perdicaria (assembly GCF_003342845.1). NCBI lineage: Eukaryota > Metazoa > Chordata > Aves > Tinamiformes > Tinamidae > Nothoprocta > Nothoprocta perdicaria. Next base: position 391,606 of record NW_020455529.1, on the reverse strand, counting down.
GAGGCAGGTCTGTGAATGTGCGAGTGACAAGGTGATTTCCTCCCTTCCCATGCTTTTTAGCATAAGTGTTTTATGGTTGAAAGTTGATGACAGACAAATTGCCAAACTGACCAGCTGTTTTACATAGTCAGGTAATGAAGGGAATCAGGCCATGTTAGAAGACCCTATTGAATTCACTCAGCAGATACTATAAAATAGCTCTCTCATGAACAATCTGTCTCTCTTAAATGCTTCTACCTCTGTCTGAATTGTAAATGTAACGTTGTGCTTTTTTTTTTTTTTTTTTTTTAACTGACCCAGAGCTGCAGAGCTACAAACTTTTGCTGTGTTGGGTGGCACGTCACCCAGGACAGAGCCTTTTAAACACCTCTGTGGGAGGCTGCTTAGCTTTAGACCTCTGTGCCCACACAAGGCAATACTTACAGGTAAGTAAGRGTCTCTGCTATGGTGTTGGAGTCTGCCTAAATGCAGCATATGGTTTATGCTGACTCCCTGCACAACTCTAAAATAACAGACAGAGAGTAATGCCTTTTTGCTGCTTATGATGCTCTACAGCTTACTACCTACCGAAGGTAAATATTTGGATCTCTGCTGAATTGAAATCTTAACTCTTCAGTGGATTCACTGGAGGGAAAAAAAAAAGAAAAAAAAAAAAGGAAAAATGCAAATGAAAATGTTCTCTGTGAAGTCAAGACCAAAAGTCTTGGCAAAGCTGGTGGGCCAAAGCTACTTGGGTGTTGATAGTTTTTGTAACGCTCTGTGCAACCATGAATGCTACTCACTGCATGAAACAGAAAATATTTGCTGAAATGCCTTTTATTCTTTTATTTTCAGTCACCTTCATTCCCATTCCTAATTTCAATAGTTGACTTTCTCTGAAAGCAGACAGACGTCTATCAGCAACATCCTGGATTAATATGATCTTTCCTCAGAACTTAAAGATGGGCTAGAGATGAGTTAAGTGCTGTAAAATGCCATGGGCAGGGCCATAACTTTTRTGATGGAAATCTGTGTTGCAGGTCATGTCTATTCCAAAACATGAAACACAACTCTCAGTTCAGATACTAAACAAGTGAGAGTGGAATTCAATATCTGACCATGCTGGAACCCCAAGCCCCACCTTAAGAGATGACAAGGGGTCTTGCTCCCTCACTGAGGTACCCTTAKAGTCCAGGGAGGCTGAGGGTTCAGGAGCCCATGTGTTGGCAGAGCTGCATTATTGCTGGATGTTTCCCTGGCCTGTAGAGCTGGTGCTGGACACCACTTGCAAAATAATAATAAAAATAAAGGTACATAGGTGTTCAGTGTTCATCAGTGTTAACTTCCAATTGCATCTGGCTAGGGACTTGCCTGCAAGTGGGAAGTGGCTCAACCAGTAAGTGATTCTGGTTTTATTGGTAATCCATACTGGTTTAACTGTGAATCTATGCCCCCTGTCCATCTTCAACATAGGCTGAACATTCCTAAGCGTTTCAGGGAATTCTGACAATTTTACCCTATATGTCAATAAATAAAGACTTGCATGGAAGTTTCAGAAGTGCCTGACACTTCATGTATCTTAAGTCACCTTCTAATAGTCTGGAAAACTTTTAAAATCACAATGTACATGCTAGAATGACCACTTTCAAAAAACAGCCACTAATGCATTAATGTTGCTCACAAAAAGTAAATTTGCATTGCAAGAAATAGAAAGTAGGTGGTGCTCATTGCGTAGATGAGTTTTTTWAATTAAGCTCTTTATATCATTCCAGGAGCCTAAGAACCAATTTTCTCTTCTTCATTCAAGGTTTAATCAACACCTGCAGAGATAGCACTGTGTTACTTGTGTTCATAGAGATCTGAATGCAGCTCCCTTGACTAATGGGCTGGAATGTTTTGTGCTGATAAATCTGAAATTTCTGTATGTTCTTATAATGAAGTTAGCAACATAATGGATTAAAGAATTACTTCCTTTAAGTATAAGGCAGAGGACTTGCACTGCCTTTGAAGAGTGAGTATTCTGTTGCAAGCTGCCAGAGAAACTCAGACTCATTACGAATGCTGAACATGGTTTATTTGTAATCTTTGCTTGATTCAAAGTACAGAATATTTCTAATTTGTTTTTTAAATTCCTTAAAAGCGAGGGTCTGGGAGGAGCAAGTTATCTGGGCTTTTCCAGCAGTCATCTGAAGAATAATAGGCAGCTTCAGATGAAGACTTGCTGTTTTGCTCTTAGGATAAGAGTGGGCTTTCTGTTGAGAGTGCCTGTCTCTGTTCATTGACCAAAAAATAGCTTTATGGACTGCAGGGCTCAGGACAAGGAACCTAAACATAGATGCTTATTTTTTTCTGACATCAGAAAATCAGGTGGGATCTTAGCACAAAATGAAAGGATTTCTAAAGCTAAAAATATGAGCCAAACAAGGCTTTGGGTGGCACAGAAAGTTTTGTTTAGTGTCATTGGGAAGAAAGCCTAGAAAGGAAAGAGAGATTTCAAAGATGATGCTGACTACAAGGCTCAATGCCATTCCCTATCTGCATCATGTTAGGTACCACAAACCACCTGTAACTCTCCTGCAATTTGTGGTAATGTCTGACTAACCTAGGTAGATATCTTGGATGCTTTATAACATTGAAAATGTCAGCAGAAGCACATGTTTAAATAAGAGACTGCCCCATTGATCATCATACTGCATACTCTGCTGCCCTGGCAGCATTAAGCATGAGCTGGAACGACACAGTCTGAATCACTGAGACCCCATGAAAGGGTCTAATTATGTCAGGGACACTGTTTTCTTCAGTATAGCTTATTTCTCTGGAGCAGTGGTCACAACATGCAAAGTCACAGCTTCTTCAAGTGCCTCAGCTCCAGGAATGTTTCACTGTCATGGTATAGGAATAGGAGACAAAAGAGATGCAGTTTTTGAAATGCAATCTTGGCTGGCCAAGATGCATATAGATAGCACGATGTGGAATGTTTTGAAATCTTCTATTATTCTTGCTCTTCAAGTAATGTGCAAACTTTTCTAGGCACAGAGAGTTTCTTTTAAGTTTCTGTGTCAATAGGAGATTTCTCCTTAATAGCATTTGAAATCCCAGGTGTAGCTACATTTTGTATTCATGTCTACAAAGGGATTTAGGCTGAAAAGTAGAACTGTGCATRAAAGTGTGTCTCATTGCTTTATCGGAAAAGGCTACGTTGCAGCAGAATGCTGAAAAATGGGTTTTAACAAACCAGAAAATACAGGAAACAAAATACACTATCCTTCCAAATCCCTTGTCCTGTTCCTTGTGAAGTGATATGCAGTCCTGAAACATTTTTGGCATCCACAAAAACACAAATGAAGCAACAAGCAGTGTCTTTGTCTGAAGATGGCAAAAACAGTCCTCATTTTCTGCTCCTGTATGTAAGGAAAGAAAAGCAAACCCAGTATTTTCCCTTTTTTTTCAGGATATACCTTTTGTAGCTCGTGTTTTTCCAGGTTACACCAGCTTATTTTATTTCAAATGAGTTTACAGCAAGTCACTAAGGTAACTGTCAGAAGGATAAGGAGAAATTAAAAATGATTAGTAGGATATCACAGGAAGAGGGATTTTCAGAGTTTGACCCAGTGCTTGAAGGCACTCCAGTTACATCTCTATAGACACACACTTCTCATCTACTGACATGAGATGGCAGTAGCAAAAGCAAGCAAGAAAACTTCAGAGAGATTGCTACATAGCTAGTGTTGGCCAATGGGGCAAACAAGAGCGGAACCCAATGTTTATCACAGAATATATATCACAAACAGCAGGACCTATGAAGATTGCCTCCCAAATTAGAGATGTTCTTGAAATGCATACAAGTTTTGAAAGTGGCATGCAAGTGCCCTTGGTCTGTATCTGTAGGAGCTACGTGGCTAAGGGGCAAAACCCACTCTGATGTCACCTCTGTTTTGGGTGAGTCCATCACCTGCTAGAGCTGGACACCCTGAGCTTGGGAAGGCAACTGAACCTTGCATTGTTGTCATGAGCAAACAACTTGCAGAGCTGCTCTTCCTAGGGCTGCAGAGGACCTGGGGGCTAAAGCCAGCTCAATGCTCAGTGACTTGCTCCTTTCTAGCTACTTTCTTTTCCTTTTGTTTTCCTTTTTCCTTTTGTTTTCCTTTTTCCTTTTGTTTTTCCAATTTCTTTTCCTTTTGTTTTCCTTTCAGCATGTGCTGAAGCCCCGAAGCAGCTTGTTGCTGGGCTAGGACTGCCAGCTGCTCAAGTCTATGTGGCACGCAGCATTTTTGGTATGTGGATGTGAAGATATTTTTGGCATTGTTGCAACCTAGCAGATGGCAGTTTCCCCCTTTCTGACATAGCATAACACATCCTCATCGAGTTGTTTTAGCCAAAAAATGAAATCGGACCATGTAGTTTAGGTAACCTGAGCTTGTTTTGACCAAACTTGAACTCTTTCTTGTCCTCTTTCTTCATCGTTGTGTTGTTTTAGTTTGATAGGACCTGGATGGGTGAATGGCTTCTGCTCCCTGCAAGCCCACATTCTCTGTGGACAGCATTAACAGTCACTGTGCAGGTACCAACCAAGTTTGCACTATTTCTCTGTACTCTTTGCTGTTTCCTTTCCACTTTGGTGAAAAAAAATGCCATCTTGCAATACTTATTCCTCCAACGAACAGTGTTGTTTACATGTTCTGTGCTGAGCCAGAAAATGACAATATCTATCAAATATACAAGGTAATTACACACCCAGGGCAACATTAGGAGAGCTGCTAGAACTGTGAAGTAGAGCACTACGATGCTAGAAGGTGTGATGGGGTTATTTTGCCCATGTGTAGAGATGACAGCCTCGTGTGGCTGGAGCACATGGCATCATCCCCACAAAGCCCTGGCTGCTGCACAGAGTGCATGGGTCCTGGTCCACTCCACTTCTGCTGCTCTTTTAGTGTTTAATGGGCTATTCACCAAATGCTCTACMAGCTCAATCCTAAAAAGAATATGAATTGTTCATTTCTTTGGAGAGCTTCACATGGCATCTATTACCCCAACGCTTGACGCCTGACAAATGCGATGCTCTTGTGGGTCAGGGATGGACTATGACCTGTCCTGCCTGGAGACCTGAGGTCCTTCCATGCATGTGTCACCCTGAGCACAGCGCTCGGGAAGGAAACCAGTCCTGTATAGGACTCATCTCAACCATTGGGCCACAGCGATGGGTCTTAAGGTAACRGCTTATTTAAGACCTGAAGTCAGGAAGATGCCTTTCCAGGAAGGTGTGGGGTCATTGTGGGTTTTAATGTGAGTCACCTCGGATGAGTCTAGCGACAGGCAGGTCACCAAGCCAGCAGGGATSCTCAGCAGCAGGGCCGGAGCTGCAGCTTGGGTCTGGGGAATCTTGCTGCACCGGCTCTGCCCGTGCCAGCCACAGTGTTAAATCCAAGCGGACCCGGAGCTCGGAGAGTGGGGAAGTGGAGCAGCTCAGAAATCACRTAAAAATATCATTATCTGCTCTTCTAGCCTCTTTTCTTACATCCAGGGCTTTTCTTTATCCCTCATTTAAAGCTGACTGGAATACAAAAGCCCGTTTTGTAAACATTTTGCCATGTCGGGCTTCAGCTTTTCCCAGAATTTTGTGTTCCTTCACGGCCAGATAAAATCAAACACGTGATTTTWTTTCAAGCCATTCCAATAATTTTTAGTATGATTGGTATGACTTAGAAACAATGTTTGGTTTCTGTAAAATTGATTTTGTCTGTGGAAAAAGAAAAAAAAAATCTTTTTTTTCCTTTCCCCCCCCSGCCCCGTTTCATCCCACTCTATCTGTGGCTGTTTTCCGGTCACCCTGACAACTGCAAGGCTAAATGCTGAGCATCAAAAAGGCTCTTCTTTCATCGTGTGCTATGAAAAGTCCCCTCTGCTAGCTGGAGTGATTACTGTCACTCTGATTATTGCCTGATGACCAGATTGTTCTGCTTCTAAAAAAGATGGTAGGAGTATTCTGTGCACATTCTTCCTAAATGAAGGTGCTCAGGACATAATTATAACTGATGTTACCATCAGGGTGATCTGGCTGCTCAAGTTTTCTCCTTTAAAATTGAATTTTTCTGTGTTTTTTAGCTAGAAACTTTTTTTCCACTTTCAGTGTGTGCTTTCTACTCACCCCTTAGAATTTCCCTTATTCCATATTCTGTGGATACATATGCTACACCAAGGCAAGAAAATCTTTTGCTAATTATCCGTGTTATTTCCTTTGCTGAGAATCTGTGTTATGTTTCTTAATGCTAGGATTTAGGAGAACTGGACCCAGTTGCTTGAAGCATCGTCAGGTCAGGGTTTGTGCACTAGGATCACTAGGGTGTTCACTCAGAAGTCAATGAAATAGAAATTAAGCAGCTGGAAGTATATGGATGAAACCAGTTACAGAAATGGTAAATATTCATAATGTCTGTTTTGCTTTCTTATTTTTGTACATGCTTAAAATAAGAAGCATTAAGCAAGGCTTTCAAAATTGTATCCATACAATTTGAGGTTCTTTCTTCAACCTGTGAAAGCCTCCTTCAGCTCCTTGAAAGCCTCCTTGCTGCATGCGAGAAGCAATAGGAAAAAAAARGGAGCTGTGGAGAAATTTTATGTATTTTTTCTAACCCAGCTGTTTGTTGTAATGAAAAAATAGCTGCTATCAACCTTTAGGAACGCAACCAAACATGCATTTAGCTGCTGAAGCAGGAAAGCTTGCCTGTTAGTGGGCAGGGAATGTTATAAACGTTTATAAACTCTCAAATGTTGGGGTTTAAAGCAGCTGGTTTGTATACATGTGCAAACACCYGCCCTGCTCTGCTGTGTTTTGCAGCCTCTCTAAACCCAAGATGCATCCCTGTGCCGTGCGAGTGTGGKTATGTCCAGGGCGATGCCGGGGTCTTTCTGGAGGAGCTCCTGGGAATGGGGGAGAACTGAATGAAATGACTGAAAAGAAAGGAGGAYGGGCTGGAGCTGTTTATGGGTTAATATGCTCTTACCCACGGACTTTTCCCACTGCTGTTTTAAGAACCATGCTGGGGCCGCTGCCACAGAGATGCACAAAACTGGGCTTTGGGAAGTCTACAAGAAGCGAGATCTGAGAAAGCATTAGGCTCCTCTTTCCATTTCAAACACAAATCGCTCCTTTCGCCCTTTCCTCTGTAGTTCACTCTTTAATCGGAACAGTTCTTGCATTATTTATAAAACCCGAGCCGTTTCCCCCGTTTCTGCCTCGCTTTGTGCGAGCAGATCTGCTGCAGTGTGAATTTGCTGTAGGCTTCCCCTGCTGTGCCCTGGGAGCAGGGCTTAGTGCGAGCCCCACCGGGGCTCTGAAGCCGAAACATCACAGCGAGGGCAAATCCAGGTGATTTTYGGTCACTTTTTTGCAGCGGAGCGTGGAGAACTGCAGCCGGTTACAGAGCTCGAGCCCCTCGTGGCTCCCCAAGAGCAAAAGCACTCAAACGCACASCCAGCTTGGGAAAACGCAGATCAAAGGGGAGTTGTGTTCTCATGCCACAAGGAAAAYGTTCACGCCTGTTACGTTCTCCCCAGCGCAGCAGAGCTGGGTGGTTTGAGGGCTTTTGGTTGTAGCTTTATTTCAATTCTCTTGCTTGGCCTCATAATTTTAAGGGCATTTTCATTTGTTTGCTTAAGTAACGAGGAAGTCGTGGCGTGCATATTCTGTCACATCAGTTCTMTTYTTTTCTTCCTTTTAAAAACAAAAGCTGACACAGCATTAATAACTGACTGTCAGTGTAATTAATATGAAGAGGAGACACGCTTCCCAAAGGAACACCTAATCCTCTTTGCTCCTGTTTATCGCCACAGCTTAGTAGCAAACAAATCTGGGTTTATTTTCCTCTGTAAAACCTGTGCACTGTTATTTCAAAAAAATAAAAATAAGGGGCTGGCTCTTGCGAAGACTTACTCCCATAGCTACCAACTGTGCTTTTCATGTAGCTAAATAACAACTGTGCAGCTGGGAAAGTGGGTGGTTGGTTTTTTTGGTGGTGCTGGTGCTTTATTTTTTATTTTATTTTATTTTATTTTATTTTATTTTATTTTATTTTATTTTATTTTATTTTATTTTATTTTATTATTTTATTTTATTTTATTATTTTATTTTATTTTATTTTATTTTATTTTATTTTATTTTATTTTTTCCCCCAATAACCTGCTGGGACTTTTCCACTGTTGCAGGCATTCCCATGGCAGTTATATGTGCCATTCGGACCCAGCTCTTGTCACAGGTGATGATGCTGAGAGGATCCCTTTGGGCACCATGGCACAGCAAGAGCGGGCAATCAACCCTCGTGATTTGGTCATTGGCTGAAGTTTCTGTTATGTGACCTCTGAAATGGCAGTTGCTGCCATTTCCCTCCAGCCAAGAGTTAAGAGGATAAGAAAATTAGGTGGAAAACGAGCACTACTTATCTGGACGTGGAAGAGTGGGGCTCCTTATAAACACTGAGTCGCACACAGAAAGCTTAATAACTGCGTTAATGGAATGCTTTAAATGCAGATTGCTTGGAGAGATTTTTTTTGAAGTCTGAAAGGTCACTTTTATCAAATATATTGATCTGTCTGCCAGTCACTCCAAAGATATTCCGAATGCAATTGTAAATGCATTATATTGAGGTAGTTTATTTCCAAACATGGATGCAGAGCACAAAGTGTGTTGCCAGGTTTTTGTGAGGAGAAAGTGGCTTTATCTATTGGATACTGGAGTCCCAAACTTTTGCAGTGCTCCTCCACCTGGAAGAGACTCACTCTTGGCTTTCTGGCAAGGTATCTGCTCCAGCATGCAGTTTCATACCACAAAATCACCAAGATGATGGTGATCACCTCTTCCATCAGATGATGATGGTCCTTCATCAAGCCAATGCTATACTGACATTAAAATCCTGTTCATTAATTACAAATATTGCCATATRTCCCTTTAAAGATGCATTAAAGTGACAAACAGTGATGCTAATTCATAGGCTTGATTCTGCACTTGCTGAAAACAGCTAGGATCAGTAAATAGCTCCACTGGCACTACTGGTATCATGCAAAGGAAACCAGCACCCATGGCACCTTGGGCTAGCTTTCTKATTGCTTTATACCCAAATATGACACAACAAAATTAACACTCCTCCTGTCTGCACATGCCACTCATTCTAAGTTGCATTAGTTCAATGTATTTAAGGACTTATCATTAATTAAATAGTTTATACAGAGATTTGTAAAGATGAAGTGCCATCTTAGGATTGACTATTAATGCCCATGTAAAAATTATGTGAGTACATCCATATTTCCTCCCTCAACCAGCCTTGAGGGCAATGCAAATTCTCATCGTTTTCAAATTTTCCCTGGAGGGAGATAGATGTGGAATGATTTGCTTCAGACACCCAAATTGGGAGAGCACCACATACTGGTGGTGCTAAGCACTTCATGTGCCCCAGCATCTGTGAATGATGGGTCAGTCCACGTAAGTTGTTCTGCTTTACATTGGGTGTCAGATAGATACACTTGCCAGGCAGAGGAAACTAAAACTAAGGTGCTTGCAAGACAGAGGAAGTGGTAGAGACCAAGCCAAGAGATTACTGTTGGACTCTTTCCACACTTGATGTCCCCAGGAACAGCTGGCTGAGATGCCTACACCATTGACTTAATGATATGTGTGGAGGAGCATAACGTTATATTCTGGATTTCTGCAGAGCCTTGTTTCTTGAGATGCTGCTGCAAAGCTTGATGAGTCCATGTTTCCAGACAAGCTACAAGAGTTCTGCATGGCTCCACAAGCAACCAACCACTGCAGAAGGTATGTGTAATTTGTATTTTCCTTTTAAGCAAAGAAAAACTCTTTCAGCAGACTGGTCGTAGTAAGAATCTTCCATGTAGAAGGCATTGACTCTCTAAGTTTACAAAGGAATGACCAGCAGCAAAAACTAGGAAATAAAAGATGTTTTAATTAGACCTGAAAGAGTGAAAGAGTGATATTTCTTTTCCCTTTCTTTTTTTTTTTTTTTTAATTATTTTTAAATGTGTTCTCTCCCATCACATGTAGATGACTTGTTCTGTTGAAGTTTTCTCTCAAACTGAAGAGAGTTTAATTCATTTTTGGTGCACCTGTGCTTCTATTTTCAGTATCTTATTCTCTCCTGTGCTCCAGGTACCAGACCAGGCCATCCAAGGTCTACCCATGCAAATACACTGTGGGTTGGTAGATACAGTCATGTATTAGCAAGTAAAAATAATGGAATAGTAATTAAAAAGTAATAAGTAGTAAATTAAAGCCCTGTAAAACTATTTAGTGAATTATCCCAGGGCCACTGAATTTTAAACTGTGGAGTTTTGTATAGCTACACATATTAGGTAACATGCGTATGTTATAACTAGGAACTAGCAAGTTCCTTTGCTAAGGAAGGAAAATTTTGCCTTCCTTTGCGGAGGAGGCCATAAAGTGTAATATTTCTCAGATTGCTTTTCCTGCACTATTAGAATCCAAACAAGAGCCTTTTAATTTATTGTTTAACTTTAGAATTAATATCTTGTTTGTTTATAGATATACTACACCTTAGGGTATTCAGTAAAAGCCATAAACTTGTAAGCCTAAGCCTACTCATACTGTTAATAAGAAAGCAATTATTTTTTTGATAATTTTGAGGCAATTAATTTCCAAATCCATTCTTAATCAACAAAACATTGTTAGTGAACATCTTATTAATTTTTGTATGTTTGAATTTTATTCTCGCACTGCTGAAATGTTCTATTCAGTATAATAAGTAAATCTTAAATGAAAATCTAAAGCTCCTGCAGATCTCAGGAAACAATATTCAAGCACATTTGGCTTTATTTTCTCACAAATAAAACCTATACCTGAAAGGGAGAATATGAGGAGATGACAGTGAATTACAATTGCTGCCACTACGAAAGTGTTTAGCTGCAGAGACTGAGGGTGAAATAGATTTGACAGAAAAAAAAAAATGAAATGTAGATCTAGCATCAGGAAAGAAGAAATATATATAGCAAACAATTTCCTGAGGATATCAAAATATAGCAGGATATCAAAATATAGCAGGTTTTAATATGGTCTATTTGTATATCTTTCATCCTTTTTATTAAAATTTGGGTTATGATTTATCTTCCAAGCTGTTCCAAGAAGAGAGGAAAAAAAAAAAAAGATAGATAGTATATTTTATAATAAAAAGGACTAGAAAAAGGCTTAATCGAATGAGTTAGTATAGTTAAAAAAATACATTGGCACGTGATATTTGTTTTGCTTGTTGTTAARAACACTTCCCTAGAGCTCTCAGGATATCAGTAACACATTTCCAGCAAGTATTGTATATCCCCTACCAAAAAGTCCGTGTGAACAAATAGACAGCATGGAATATTTTGGGCCAAATAGAGAATAATGGAAAGAATTGGCTTTTAATAGGACTTATGGAGCAGCCTTTGTTACAGAAAACGGAGCAGTTTTTATATGCTTATAAATTAATTTCTATAAATATTTTACCGTGATTTTCAGATTAACTATATTTTTTTGCCATTCAGAATAGCATCACACAGCTGTATGTGTGCCAGCTGTTGCAAACAAAGTGGATGTGTTTGAAGGGATTTGAACTGCAAGTTGAGTGTGTATGTACGTACGTGCAAATAYGCGCATGTGCTTAGACTAATCCTGATTTATTCTTTTAAAGAAAATTCTCTGGCTTAGATATAAGTTTTTGATTCATTCGCTGGCTCTTTCATTTATTCGTGTAGTTTCTTTCTGCACCCTTAAGCTATCACAGATATTTTATGTGATGGTGCTTAATTGTGTTCATCCACTAGAAATGCTGATTGAAAATTAATATGTTCCTGTTCATTTCTTTCAGAAGATAGGCACATGGAAGATTAATAGATCAATTTTTATTATGAACGTGGAAAAAGTGGACCTCAGTAGCATGACAAAAATGTTTAAATTAATAGTTGTATTGCTAAAAATCCATCCAGAGGTGGTTAGATCGGGTTTTATAAATGTTCTGTTTTAGCCCTGGCCATCTCACCAAGAGCCCTAGTACTTGAGCTTTATCTGCATTATCAGTTTAATGAACTTTTTTTAAAAAGAAAGAAAGAAAAAAAGATCTAGAGTTAAACTTAGGTGAACCTTCAGTGAAGATGTGCTGAACCTCATTTAGCAAGGGGTAAAGTGCCCTATAAGGCTTTCATATTGGTGAAGCCCATTCCTGTATTTTCCTGGAGGGGAGAAAATAAAAAAGAAAAGCAATGAGGAGGAATTGGGAATCCTCAACATATTCTGTTAGAAGAAAAGATGAAGGGTGTTTTCATCTTAACACATCCCACCTCAACATGCTAATCCTGCTGAGCAATTTTAACAGTCTACACAGCTGGTTAGGGGCATAATCCTTGGTCCTCAAAGCTGGCCATAACCTCCCTTTCCCCGTGAGGACTCAAGGGGAGAATTTGTGGTGGGGAAGGAGTAGTGCAGATGCATTAGCAATTGAGTAAGGGTATAGTGGAGAAACGTTCTTCCAAACCATAAGCGGCTGAACCTCTAGGCCCCAGCATCTGGAGGTGACATTGCCATTTGGACTCAACTGACTCTGCTCTTTGCATTCTTACCAGCTTGGGTTGAGGGGAAAAACATGTATTTTGGGTATAGCTGCACATTTAAGCCTGGGTACAACACACCCTTGACCTTGAAAGACTGGCAACAGCAGAAGGTTTAGTTTTGAATTTGATGGGCTTGTCCTAGGGGAACCAAACGTGGGGTGTTTTCATGCAACAGTTGACTCTGAAACCTTTAGCCTGGAAGTAGATTTGGTCCCAGATACTGCACGTTTCCCAATATTTCACTGTTTGAATATTTTGCATTTTGCATGTGCTAAAATTGGGACTATTGGTGGCCAAATGGAAATGATTTTATTGTTCTTTGTTTTTCAGCAACTTGGTTTTATCAGATTAGTCATAACCATCTTATGCTAGTAGAGTTTTTACCAGAAATGTAATTTTCATGGTTGAAATTAGATTAATATGCGTGAAATGTCTTCTTTTGCTGCAACAGTTTTGCCTGCTGGCCATAGGCAAAGAAAATCAGCAGGGAAACTCCTCCTCTGAGCTCCAAAATCAGAACAGAGAACAATCGGAAAACTTGAAGATGTTTAAAGATTTTTATGGTTTGCCCTTGGGCATGAATTTAATAGGGACTGGCCTCATGTATAAGCAAAGGCACGTAAAATATCCTGAATTCAAGACACAAATGGTTTTGATAGCTTCTTTTAGAATTACAGCAAGCCTTTCAGAAAGAGCATGGCACATACTGGCAAATGTTAAATCTTTTATAACTCAGTACACCTCTCTTCTCTATATATCCATACGTCACAGCAGTGAAAAGCGAAATTTAGTCACAAGTTCAAGCCTCATACCCAACATTTCCCAACTGGCAAGTTCTTAATCACATTAACATTCACATTCAGTTGCTTCCATGTTCCTGAAATGAAGAATAATTTTCACCATGCCAAAGTTCTGAGTGTCACAGGAATACTGCAGTCATTATTCACGACACTTTCCAGTAAGGAGTAATGAAAACATTTCCAGAGGCTGATATGGAAACATGGAGGGTTATGGGGAATTGCTGCATAATATATCCAAAAGTCTTGATAAATACAATTTTATAAACCCTTTCCTTAAATTTTGAAGCAGGAATATGRTTTGTAAAATCTCCAATGTGTGTTCTGTTCCTGCTTAGTGTCTTCAGTGAAGAGAATGGCTAGGAGAATAGTAGTAGGTAGTGAAGGTGAACAGATATAAATTAGAAAGAAAAAGCTTTAAGTTTGGAGTAAGAACTGTTTTTGATAGTATAATTGGAAAGGGAGGAAGGAGTGGAAGAGAGAGAGGGAGGGAGAAGATTCATGACTTATGTTAACAATAAGGAAAAAGGACTTAAAATACTGTGGCGGCTTTATTAATGTAGCTATTAATTCATTTTTATGATGTATATGAAGAAAGATGGATTTTCTCATAAATATCTTTTCCTAAAGGCCGTGCAGTATTTGAATGATGAATGAAGCGGTGGTTGCAGCAGCAGGTAGGAGTAGGGAAAGCGTCGCTGCAYGGAAAGAGAGCATAAATGCCCTGCACTGAGCAACTGGGATATAGAGGCTGTATTGCCATGGCAGCTTTCAACCTCTCCATGCAGCTACTAAGCTGAGTGTTTTTTCCCATTTCTCCTCATTTCTTGTCAAGGAGGTGTGCAGGCATGCTCAGTGAACTCCCCAAGTCCAGGTGATGGTTGAAGCAGGCCAGGTAAGAGCAAGTTTGATATCTCCTGCAAAGTGTGTTGATATACAACCAGTTTCTGAGCTGATATTTCARCCATCCTGCAGTATTTCCAGAATATGGATGTTTGCTGTCATTATTTTTTTCTCAAGGAGGAAGTCTAAACCTTGCTGTTGTCCTCTTACGCGCTCCATCTTTGCAGTATGAGGAGAGGGCTAAAGATGCTGATTCCTGCAAGGATTAGGGTCAAAGAAAAGACAAAACTCAAATTTAGTTGATGGTACTGAGGCCTCTAAAGCTGCTGTTAGGGGACTGACTTGTCCCAAAGATAGTCTTAGCAGACACTTTGAAAGCTTTCAGTAAGGACCTTCTTGGTGTATGTCATCTCCTTGGAACCAGGGGCAGCAAAGGAGTTGACCCCTTCCATGCTGTCCTTTGGCAGGTGGTTTGGCTATTGCTCACTGGCACTACTGTGTGGCAAACACAAGGTCCTGAATCCGCAGGTAAGAGAAAGGACTAAGACTTAATTTGCAGGAGCAGTAATGTTTCAGGGAACCTTAAATTGAGGCAGAAATGACTCCCTTCATACTAAACTGAAGTTATTGTGATTTCAAAGATACTTGCCGGAATTGGTCCATTTGAGCTCTGACCTCATTTGTGAGGGGTCACATCCTAGAAGTAAAAAGTTCAGCTTTTGGTGTAGGCATCATGATAGCATTCCAGTTTACGACTAGTTCACCAGTTATCTTCTAGGAAGCAGGGTCCACATGTGCTTAACCAAAGTGACACTATCTTATTGCCATCACAGCATTTAGACCTTCTTGCAGTCAGGGGCTACTGAACACATTAACCCTGATAGAGACTGTCATAAATTCAGCAATTCCCTTGCACTGAGGGATTTCTAGGAGTTGCTGGATCAGAACTGACTATCGACGTCCAATGCTGTATCAAGATTTCTCTGTGCTGGAGGCAGTCTAAGCTGCTAGTTGAAGACTGTTTTGTGCTGTTCACACGGGTAGGAAGACTGGGATTTATAGAGAAGCTGTGTATTTTGAGCAGTTGGACAGAGCTGCGATAGAGACTCTGATCTCTAAAAGAGATGTCATAAAAATGGTATCTTTGTCAAGCAATTTAGTAGTAATTGATTACTTACAGGGAGGGCAATGAAACCGTTTTAGGAACTCGTCTGTCAATTTTGCTCATAYCTACTGATCAGAAGGTACAATAAGTTGATGCGTGGGTAAGACTGATGGACTGCCTTGCAGTACGACTTGGTGCTTCACATTAGTAAAATACATGCTGACTCTATGGAACTGGTGGCAAGTGGGGCATATTGGTTTCACACAAACTCCCTGGGTTTCAAGTAGGACCTGGGAGCATGAAAGARGTAAATGCTGCTGTTTACCCTTGTGAAAAGGCAGCAAGAGCTGCTTGTTTGAGACAGATCTTGCCTGGATCTTTTCCAGTTTCTCAGAAAGGCATGCAGCTCATCTCTGGAGCCTGTTTGGGGAGGAGGAGGAGAAGGGAGGTTAAATACTTCCCTTTATACACCATCTTCTCTGTCTGCAAATAGTTTTACCTGAGATGTATGCTAAGGATCTCCAAAATTCAGTAAATTATAAAACTCTGTGTCACAACTGAGAAAGATGGCTGGAGTAGGTGTTTTGGGTCATTCAGGAGTCAGATACATCTCGAGTGAGGCTTGCAGAGGCATCACAATGAGCCAAAATCAATAGAAGTAAGTGATTAACTATTTACAGTACATTATAAAACTTTCCTACATCAGCTTCTTCAAGAATTCAGTGCTTACAAAATTGTTGCTTGCTTCTGATATCTACAGATGCCTGTACAATATAGGAAATGGCTGCAAGGCAGAGGAAAGGCATTTTGTGTAAACCAATTCCTTTTCATAGCTGTTTGGCTGAGCGGAGGGAATTTTAGTATCATCTGATCCATTAATGAAAACCACTTGTGCTCCAGCCTTCAGTATAGTGAAAACTTTCAAACGGTCTCTGAATTTCCGCTTACAAGGATGTCCTTTTTTATTCTTTTTTTTTTTTTTTTCCTGGAGATAGAACATTCTGTTCTCTTGCAATGGGATCAACAACTGTATAAATGAGACTTGAATGGTAAATTCAAATACAAATCCACTTAGAGATTTCCGTTCCCCTTGATTATATTGATTTCTTTGATTTATTATTGCTTTGAAACATTTCAGTTTAATTTCTCTCTCTCTCTTTTCAGTTAGTGTGGTGTCAGGAGACTCCCTTCCCCTACATCATCAGCAYCCCCCAGAAAACTCTAATAGACAAGGTCTGCCCCTAGTTGATCTCTAGTGGCAGACAATAGCAGTAAGTTGTTAATAACTGTTATAACTGTGGTCTGGAAAACTGACTGCTGGCTAAGCCAGGTTTCTGGAAGCTATAGATGTACATTACTTTTTTTTTTTTTTTTTTTTTGCCTTCAGTAGCTGATGAGCATGGTGAGTGCTTTAGTGAGTGTTGGGTTGTGCATGATGCTGAGCAGAAGTGATCAGTTAATATTGTTAAGGTCTTTCCTGCTCAGTCACAAGCTAAAGTGGATGGAGGTGAACAGCAGGACCAAGTAGAATCACCTGTGTAACAAGGGCAACCTTGGCTGGTGCTCTTCTGACACGGGAACTGTGTTGTCCCAAATTGCAAGTGGGATCAAACACACAGGATAAGGAGAAATGATGTGGCAAAGGACATTTCTATTTTGAATCATCATCRTAGCTGAGGGGGAGACAGGTTAATAGAACATTGTTGCCTGAGAATGACTTTTTATTTATCATTCTTCATAGAAGGTGATAAGTAGCATGTTCTGTGGATTAGGTTCTCGCTGCTGCTGACGTAAGAACTGATTTTAGCTTTGTCAGGATGTGCGCATGGGAATACTATTTTCCATGCTGCATGGATGCCTCAGACTGGCTTGTTTTTATTTACTTACTTGCATGAGAGAGAGACACATTATTAGCCAGAGCAGTTCAGCCATTTTCAAAAATGAGGCCAAAATTCCATCAAACTTTATTTGAAAAGGTCTGTCATGGTAGTATTAGTGGGCTGGTTTAATACTTTTCATAGTATATAAGTGACTTCTAATCACAGACCTGCATGGGACTCGAGAAAAATCACCTTCGGTAGGAAGTTGAAGTGGAGAACCAGCCCACCTGGATGGACACATACTAGCAATTGTGTCATAGAAGACTTTGATTTAGAAGGTGACCTTGTRCTGTGCAGCATGACTTCACTTCTTGGCTAACTCTCCAGCTTGACTTCATGCTTTGAATAATGTTGCACCATAATGACCGCTGCCTGGCTTTCTCCTCCCACGATATTGCTCTTGCTAAATGTCCAGAAGACAAGTTCCCTTCCAACCTCATCTTACCATGCTGCACTTAGCAAGCTATCTTTATCAAGTCTGAGATCAGCTCAATATCTTTCCTAGAAACTGCAAGTGGAGATTGCAAGTGGAAAAAAAATCTCAAGGGGAAATGAGTGGAGAAAGATCTAGTGTGCTTCATGGAAAAGTATCGTAGAGTGTGTTTCACCCTGACAGGTCCCACCATAATTGATTTGATTCTTTGGGTAAAGACTACTTTTAAATAATAGCCCTTCTTGGGATGGATCTCTTATTTTAGCTTGAATTTCCAAGAGAAACATGATTTATTCAATGTAGAGTCAAAATACTAGTCTAAGTGATTTTTTTTTTTTTAAATGAGCTTTTACATTTCTTCACACCATGAAATTTTGARGTGCTGAATCTCACTGTGGTGTGTCATGTGAGCTTCAAAGATTGTGACCTGCTCACAAGGCCATGGAAATGGACAGGAGGATTGGAAAAATTATACGGTGGAGGAGAGTAACTACAAAATCTCCCTTATCTCAGAACATAGGATCATATGCCACTGCTTAAAAACAGAAGAGACAGTTTGATGCAAAATCTGTTGTCATTAAAGAGTTATCCTCAAAACTGTATTTTTGAAATGATTTTTGAGATAATTGCAAAATCAAGAGCGCCTATTTTTAACATAATTCCTCCTACCAAAAAAAATCCCTCAAGAATGTAATGTAGCACCTGTGTGTAGGCAAATGAGTGTGAATTACCATAGTCCTACAAGCCAAACTGTGCTACCTAAAACCTGCCTAGAGTCTCAAAAACTGACAGCTGTTTGTAAGGTGGTGGTCCTTGAAGGTCTGTGCTGTGGCACACACTGTTACAGCAGGAGAGCCAAGCTACCCTTAGATTTTTTGGTATGACAAAAGAAAAAAGCATTGAATTACTCTCTGCTATCTATGATTTTTAACATATTAGACAGTATTATGCAATTTTCATTATGATTGTAAGCAAATCAAGTGCTATTATGTTGTACTAGACATAAGCATATTTAAGAAGCAGCTTGAAAAAGACTCTGGCTAAGTGAATGCAAATGGACATATAAAAGCAAGACAGAAAGAACAATGGGGCAAATGGAAACAAAAGGTAATACTTACATTAGTAATTTCCAGGAATCTGATGGTGTCCCAGAAYTTGGATGGAAGAACATCCTGCCATCTGCATGCCCTGAGCCAGTGCACCTTTGTGGGTTGCATTGTGAGCTTGAGGTCTAAAACCAGACACTCAAATGATTGATCTTARTGCTTCTGGTCTTTGACTTGCTTGAGTTAGCTGTTTTTTTAACAAAAGAGCTTCTGTGGGTTTGCTGTTATCAAGCAGTTGGGATTTGTGCTGGAGGGGGCTTAAGGTGTTTCTCTGACCAGCCATCTGCTAAGGGTTCCTGCTTRCTGGCAAAGGCAGCAGAATGGGCAGCACAAGGACTCCTCACCCATCTCAGCTACTTGCTCAAAATCTGAGAGCAAACTGAGGTCAGTGGGGGTTTATGTCAGTTTGAGGCACTGAATAGCTGAGGCTCCAAGAAAGATAACACCCGTGACCACCTCCTCTTCTCCTGAGAAAATGCGGCCTGCAGGAGGCAGCTGACACAGCACAACGGGGATGATGATACCAAGGAAAATTGCCCAAAGCATTGCAACTAACTTGGAAACTAAGGCTGAGAGAGCTGGGCCTGTTCAGCCTGGAGAAGAGAAGGCTGAGGGGGGACCTGATCAGYGTGTATAAATACCTCAAGGGAGGCAGTGAGGAGGAGGGGGCGGCCTCTTTTCAGTGGTGGMCAGYGATAGGACTAGAGGAAACGGCCACAAGCTGAGGCACCAAAAGTTCCACAGGAACTTAAGGAAACATTTTTTGACAGTGAGGGTGACAAAGCACTGGAACAGGCTGCCCAGAGAGGTTGTGGAGTCTCCTTCTTTGGAGATCTTTAAAACCCGCTTGGACGCAGCCCTGTGCCACGTGCTCTAGGTGACCCTGTGTGAGCAGGGGGGTTGGACTAGATGACCTCTGAGGTCCCTTCCAACCTTAAGCATTCTATGATTCTGTGATTCTATGAAACAGAGAGCCCCTGGGGGCATGTACTGCTTGTGGGCATGGTGGATCTGCTGGCATCCGTCTGGCCAGTAACTGATGCCCTGAGAAAGCAGAGAGAGACGGCACGGGTCATCTGGCCAAACGGCAGAGCTGTGCTGCTCCAGCCAGGGTCCTGCAGCGTGCCACACAGCCATGCGTGTTCCTCCGCCAGCTCTTGTGCTCATTTATGCAGTGCTGTGCTGTGAGAGTGTGTGTTACTGCAAGATAACCCCTGGCTGAAGCTTGCAGAGYAACAGGGCGGGAGGCAGGCCCCGCTGCAGTGGGGAGCGAGGAGAAGGGGTCTGCTGCCGGGCTCTGCTGCGGCCTGCCCTGCTGCACCGCGGTCAGGGGGCTCCTCCAGGCAGCCAGAGCCCTGCCCGTGCTGCTTGAAAATGTTTCTCTGTATTTGCACGCTCATTTTGTGCCAAGGTGCATTGTGCTTCCTTACAGTCAGGGCCGATTTCAGAGCAGTCTCCATGTAGTACGCTGAGGAGGTCRCCAAAAGACGTTCCCAGCATGGGGCTGCTTGGCCACGAGCTGCGCTCTGTGTCGCTGTGAGCAGCACTGAAAACGTAGCTKCTTTGCTCACCCAGACCCAAAAGTGAGCGCGACAATCTGAGATTTATGGCACAGACTTCTGGTTGCTCTCATCTGAAGGGGAGAGCTGATAGGAATAAATTTATGGGTTGCTTTTCTACACTAGGGGTTGTCTTCACCTCGGTCATTTTGACAGCATGTCCTTTTCTGCAAGACTTTGGCCAACAAGCAGCCCACTGCTGCCCCTTCATGAAGCAAGAAAGAGTCTAGTTCCTTCCAACTACAGCCCCAAAATGCTCATTTAATTATTCTGGGTGAACCTGAGAACACTGACAATTTCAGGGGGAAAATTCTTCGTGCAGCTGCTCGTGCAGAGGCAGGACATCTGTAGCCAAAGTATTTTMTTCTCCAAAGAACACCACCATTTCTTACAGCATAATATCCATATCTGGGATGTGGACTGAGGGTAGCTCAGATTAACCAGGCTTTTCTCAGGAAGCTGCTGAGCAGGGGTGTTTCATCCCCAGCTGCTGCAGTGCAAAGGCAGAATCTTTCCACTGCCTGCAAAGCTTTTGCATGAGTCTCCTTGTGCRTTGCTCTTATTCACAGCCAGGCTTCTCTGTGTGGCTGCAGCTGAAATCACAGGCAACTTAAATCTCCCTTCTCACCACTTCTAAGCTAGCTTTGTGCTGCTAGGGTGGCCCCTGTGGTTAGTGTAGCACGAGGTCAAAAAATAAGCGCGACTTTAGCAGCACTAACGTGTGAGCACCCTGCCTTGAAGGGGAGGCCTGTGTGTTCATCCTTCCTGTGTCGTGGGGACATAGTGCCTATAAAAGCTTAAAGGGGGTGAGGGGAGCAGACCTTTAGCTGATCAATTTTGCATCCTGCTGCTAAGAGCTAGTCAATCCCTTCGGTGCTTGCTGAGGGCCACAAGGCAGAGGCTCCATCTGCCGTCTGGAACATTATCTTGAGGGAAGGCACCTTGCTGTATCAAAGAAAAGCCCAAAGACTGAAGCAGGTCTTACTCCTTTATAGTGTTTTGGTTTGTTTTGTCTGTTTTTGCAGTTACTGGGTAAAACAGAGCAGCAGTCCTGAGAGCCCAGGTTCCCCCTGAGGGCAAATGGGTCTTTTAGCCAAATGCTTCACTGATGCTGCATCCTTTCCATCYTCACTGGCTGACGTGCTTGCTTTTTTCCAGAAAGATAGTCCCTCATAAGGACCTCTAGCCAGCTGATTAAGACACTGCGATCAGGAACTGAGTCCCTGAGGCTGCTTGTCACATTTCCTAGCAAATATTGTGACCTCCCTGCCACTGTAGACCATGAAAAGATCTAAGGACATGCAAAGGGACAGTGCCACAGCTGCCACCCGCAGCTTTAGCTTCTGGTTTCTACACGGTGCCCTGCCCCGACAGTTCATGTCCAGTGTGCTTGGGCAAAAGATGGTCAATGTGCCCTACCTGCATAGCGTTAAATGATCTTCCCTTCCTCAGTACTTGCTGTATGCATATAATCAGTATTCTTCATTTTGTGTTACGACGTTTCCCTGGTTTAATTTTCTCTTCACTGTAGAAACCTATTAAAAGGAAATGATGGAGCAAGCAACTAGAACTTATAGGTGTAATGTGCAGTTGTTTCCATAATCAAAAGAAAATAAAGTCCGGTGGATCATGTAATAGAAAAATGAAAGAAGTCTGAGCACCACCCCCTGCAGGATTTGCTCAGTGAATATAAGGCAGTGCTGATGGCAACACTTCTTGTTGCCGATGCTTTATAAGGTAATAGGAACTGCATTATGCACAATGTAATTCTGGCGTGTGCTTTTAGTATACTTCTAATGTACAAATGTCGATGTGATGGTTTTAAATGAGCACACTTTCCCCTTGTAGATAAAAAGGGGAGGGAAGAGGGAAGAAGCAGCAAAAAGAAAAAGAGAAAAAAAAATGCAGCATCTTCTCTCAGAATGGAGAAGAAGAATAAAGAGACCTTTTACCACATGGGATGTTTTAGGCTTCCATGTCTTTTCTCAGCAGCCACACATCTCTGTGTAACCAACACAGTTCCAGATGAAAAGACTTTCTACATCCAAAGTGTAGCTGCAAATCCTTGTTAATGAGAACACACTCAGCTGCTGTTGCTGCTCGAAAGGCACTTGCACGGATTTTTTTTGGCACCCGTATTGTCCATTGTTTTTATTTGTACAGAGCTAGGGCTCTCATGTGAATGCATAGACTCATGGACATTTACATGCATAAGGTAGTTGCTTCTAATTTATTCCTTTGGGCTGAGGTGAGCAGGAAATGGAAGAAAGAAAGATGGTTTCTGAGTCCCTTAATAAGGTTCAAAGGGATTTTAGTTATAAATGATATTTTGAATGTCAAAAAAAATCTATATCAACAGTTGCTTCTTTTCAGTAGCTTCTTTGTCACTGCTACAAAATTCACCACAGGGAGTGTATAGGAAAAAGTGGAAAATTCATAGTACATTGCCCTCTCTGCTGGAACTGTTGTCTTTCATTTTATAAATAACAGAAATTAGCTGCTGAAAGATTGGATGGGAAGAAGAGGCCATCTTTTTTCTTTCAGTGTAATCCATTTTCCTTTAGATCCCCATTATATGTGAAACTATGTAGGTTAAAATCCTTGGAGACAGAAGCTTTCTGAATGTTTTCCCAGAAATCTCAGTGATACAGTGAGAAGTCACTACTTTGTGTCTTGGTCATCCCAGCTGTATGCTGCAGAATAAAGCAGAAGTCTCCTACAATTCATTTGCTGTGGCATCTTATGTTAGTTAAATATGATCCAAAAAGAAAGCTAAGAGGAGACAGAGAAGTGATGAGTTACCATAGTAAAGCTAATACTTACGCAGATAGGAAACCACATTTCCCCTGTGGTTGGCAGAGTTAGCATAACATCTTGTTTTTTATCCTCCTTGAGTCCTGCTTGCTCCTTTGTTTTAGTCATTTATTAGTTTATTCCAGAAATCCTGGTCGGATGAGTGGAGCACAGATACTCAAGGTTCAAGCAGCTTGACTGTGTGCATGAATTTAACCTGGTCCTATGAGGATGCTTCACTGTGGGATGGTGGGTACCTCTCTCAGCTGGAAACTCCTAGCCAAAAGGATGCCTGATAGAAAAACAGAAAGGGTTGTTATGACCAGCTCCAACCATGTCTGCGAGTCCTTCCAGGGAAGTAAAAAGGAAAAGGCTGTATTTACTCTGGTTTTCCTTTTACAGACCTAATTTTCTCTGCTGGTCAAGCCACCAAGGTCAAACTTGAGTGGACAGCACAAGCCTAGGAGCTGGTGTTCCCGGAGATGAGCRAGAATCCTTGACACCCTGTGTGATAAAAAAAAAGTTCCTACTCTAAGWTTCTTAAGGTTTTGGCCACTATTATTTCCTCTTGCAAAGCTGTTAAACATGCAGCACCTGCATGTGTAATATATAATTTACCTGGATAAAACAAGTGGTAGCACTTGGACAAAGGGCCTCCTATTTTAAAGAGGTAGGAAACCTGCGGYCATAAAATAAGTAGCTCAAGTTACAGCATAGGTGCTTTAGGAATTAATTTTTAAATATTATCATTTGAATGAGATGATTCMAGTGAAAACCCTCCCTTGAAGAGTACGTGCAAGAGGCTTCAAACAAGAAAATCTCCATCCCAAGGGATTGTATGCAGAAACAGTGTCCTCAGCATATGTGTTTATGGGTCCCAGTTACGGTTGTCGACCCTGCAATAAAAAGATTAAGGAGTATCTTTGCCTCGCAGTTTTAAGGAACCCAGCACACCCTTTGCTTCTTTTGCAAATAACAGGGGAGCTTTTGGAACATAGTGGACTTAAAATAGCAGTCAAGAATGAGACTGTCAATGCAAATGGACTCTTTTGAGAGTGCAATCCAAATACCCAAACTAAAAGGTAGCTTCCCTGTCACTGCAGTTTTGCTGTGTGAGGAGAAAGCAGCACAAAATCCTGGGAGGTGMGTGGAGGATGTGCATCTTGGCACTGCCCCTTGGAGCCTTGGCAAGCAAACAGGGGTTGCAGTGGGATGAGTAGGGTTATATAGGAAATGAGGGAAAGCTACATTAAAAGTGCAAGAAAARCCCTTCTTTGTACTTTCTTTAATTACTAGTTCTGTCTTAGTTCAGTCTAAATGCTATGCAGTGTCTTCATGAGATGGAAGAAACCTATTTGCTCCCAAAATACGTGATCCTAGACATGAGAGAGGAGGCTGTTACAGCTGCACCTGATTCCCCAACACCTGCTTGCTTCTTTACTGAATTAGTGGAGTGCTCCGAAAACTAGCTTCTTCCCTGGTACCACTTTGAAATTACTAACATTTTATTTTGCTTTGTCAAGACAGTCTTACACAAAAACAAAGATGGAGATCTTTAAATTATTCAACCACTCCATGCAAATAGTAAGTAATTTTTGCAGTGCCCTGGTGAGGAAGCTAATGATATGTTGTCCTTTCCAACAGGGAGAGGCAATAAGCTTGAATCACTGTCTCCAGAGCTGTGCATAATTTTGAACTAGAATTTCCTGGGCTCAGGTGAAATTCTGGACAAAGCTTTAGTTTGATCAGGTTATAATTCTTCATTTTCCATTTTGTCTCACCAAAAACTAGGCTTGGAGGAATGTCCCTTGGCTGAGATGCTGGAATGTGTTCATAAAGGATTTACCCRAACCTCTCACAGTGAAGAATGGCACTGTAAGTGCCACAGAAATAAATTTTTGAGGGTAGATGAGTCACCTAGGTTTCATTGCATTAGTAATGACAAAAAGCAATTCTGTCACTAACCCAAATTCTACGTTGGCTGCCTTAAATGCTGTTGCTCTATCCTCTGGGACTGGTCTGGCTGCCTCAATCCAGCCATGGTGCTGGTTTAGGGTCCTGTCTTAGGAGAGGCAGCCCCTAATTTAATGTGCTAAGCATGTGTAAATCTGCACCCACGTTCAGTGCAGGCCCTTAGTAATTTGCATTTGGCTTGAGGTTTGAAACAGGTTTTATATCTCTTCCAAGATCTGCCACCTACAACAGCTCCATTATCTTGTGAGTGACTCACCAAATTGTTACAGCAACGAGTTCCTCATCCTAATTAAGGCAGCAGCAACCTGAACTCTTTCCTTGCATAGGTTTCATGTCCCTTTCTCTCTGCCATTCTTTGGCTTGCTGTCCTTTGAGCTGTCCACTCTGCTTGTCCTCATGCTAACCTGCCCCATGCCTGACACAAGAGTTTCCCATGCTCGTGGTCACTCTCTTCATCATGTCCTAGGATCACTGTGGCTTACACAGCAACGCTAGGGAAAAAAACACTGTTGCTAATCCATCCTGACATCTTGCTAATTTTAGACCTTAGGTGGACTTTTGCTGGAGATGTCAAATTGCACTTGCTGATGAGGGCAATCAGTCGTGCAATTTTGATCTCTGAGTAATCCGAAAAAAACACCTTTATCCCTGAACACATCCTCTTCTGATTCTTCATCACCATTGCAGACATGCTCTTGAGCTTTAAAACAAAGCAAGAATCAGAATTATTAGGTAAATTCTGTAACTTGTCCYATGTCGCACCAAACCTTGATCCCAAAAAGAACTTCTAGCTTGATCCTTAGRTGAAATCCAGCACTGTTTTTCTGGAATACTTCTGAAACTACCTTTTCTCCTTGACCAGAACTGACAATTTCTGCGTGTTCTAAATACCCATTTTTAATGTTGAAAAAATAACTTATTTCCTAATCAAGTAATGTAGTACAATCTGATTTACAGCAATTCTTTGCCTCGGTTTCCAACATTCTAAGAAAGGGTTTAAAAATGGCATTATCCTGATTTTTTTACAGAAGGAGAATATGGGACAGGGAAAAATGAAGCAATTTGACAAAAGTCACTCAAGAAGTCCACTAGGATAAATGAGAGCTGAACTGAGCATTGTGATATCCTGTTACATTTCTGGTAAGCTGTTCACTAAGTCATTCTATATTTATGCCATAGCTCTGCTTATTTTATTTAAGCTATATAGAAATGAGAAGTCCATTCTCTGAACAGTGCAAGCATGCATGTGTAAACTGGTATGACAAGTAGCTCCTTAAGCTTTACTTCCACCTGGATACSTATAGAAAACTGCCATCTGCTAACTGGTTGAATAGTGAATTTTGACTTTTTGTTATTGACTAGGCTAGAGTTTATCACAGAGTGAGACACTAGTATTCTAATTGTTCTAATATTATTTGTCGTCCTGGCTCTCTAAAGYGGAGAATGGAGATTCCTGCTCCAGCATGTCAAGGCATTTGTCCTATATCCTAAATACACAAACACTGGTGCTGTTTAAGATGGCAATCTTATCAAGCTATCTTTCTTTGTTTTCTGTTCCCCTTGAGAAACAGGACCCAAGATCTGTTTGTGAGCTACCTGTCAACCAGACAATACAGTTAACCACCGATTTTCACACCGAGCAGATTATATAGGGTCATTTGAACAATTGAGGTTTTTGGGAGCACATGCATTCCCTCCAAGAGTGCACCTCAAGAGAAGCCTAATGTAGGTTGACCAGACTGATGTATCTGATTTTGCTGGAACCAGCACAGCAAATCTGCTGATATAATAAGCACTCTTTGCTCCTGACGGCTAGAATCAGTGCTTACCACGGGAGCTATCTACCTCTGAAGTGCATGACTACTGCCAATCAAACCCGGGCAGAAGCACATTTCTGGGTGGCAGATTGATGCTTGGGTGCGTCAGCAGCTCATTTTACCTTATTCCATGTTTAAGTCTGATAATGTTTAAGTGGAAGCAAAGTTTCAGTTAATAGGTTTGTATCATTATGGAATATTTACACAACACTTAACACACGTTGTTGTCATTGCCACCATAGACCAGTTAGCCCTTGGACAGTGTTTGTCTCATTTTACTCCAGCAATGAGTTTACCACAGSTTGTTTTCAAATACATTCTCTCATATATGCTGCCAATACCTGGATATTCCCATGTGTGCTTTTGCTAATAGACCTCTCTCTGGATCCTTGTCTCGGGRCCACCTATGGCATGGGGACTGTTTGCTGTAACAAAGGTTGCCCCATTCCTATTCCGTTTTATCAGTGACTTTCATGCTGGCTAGAGAATAAATGCAAAGCAATAAGTAAAGTTACTATGAGGAATGATGATCAGCAAAATGTAAAATATTGTAAGTATTATGAAAAAAGATGGAAACCTCATTTCGAGCACGTTTTTATAAATGGAGTTACATTGTTCAGATTTGATAGCTTCAGTCTTGTGCAGTAGTAGACAAGCAAAAGTGAATTATTATTACAGCTTTTGCTATAATTTAAGATCTAACTTTGGTCAGGCTTGCAAATTAAGGAGTTTTTCTTTGTTTAAAAAATTGGGACCTTGAAACTTCCTATTCTCAATGAAGTGAATAGAAAATCTGCTTCGTTACTATAGAAAAGAGAACATAGATAAGAGAGCATAAGCATCACCATCTGAGAACAAACAATAACCAGAAATTTCACTGAATGAAATGGTGTAACACGAATTTGCCCATGTTTCCATGATTCAAGCAACTTGGACCACCAGGCATATGTGGAAGTATCTTTCTTCCCCAACAGAAATTATCCTACTTCATATATTTAGCCAAGCATCTACTAACCCTAAAAGGGAGATAAGGACTTCAGGTTGGSTTGGATAACACCTCAAGTTACTAACCAGGGTACTTGTTAGTACAAATCTCAGTCTCTTTCTCCCCCCAGAAGTAATTCTGGGTTTGGTAAACCTTCTAAATCAATGCAGTGAGTTAAATGAACCTTTCCATAGAAAGCTTCTGTTGTACTCAACTGATACCTTTTCCTCGAAAAGACTATTAACTATTTATTCCATATGGATATTGCTTCATATATGCAACATGGAAATGCCATCTATTGTGGTTGCCTTATTTTGCAAAAAGTATTTACTTTAGATGATCAGAACAGCAAACAGTTCTTGTCCTAGCTGCTTTTGTGTTTTTTCTTAGATATCAAAAAAAAGATGTCTGGAGAGTACTTCTTTCTACAATCATCCTGTTGAGAGATTTCTCAACTCTGCTACTGTTGAAAAGAGGTAAGCAGCAAAGCCTGAAAGATACTGAATCTGCATTCCTARAAAAAAGAATTTTTAGTCTTTTGCTGCAGTAAAAATGGAAAATAATTTTAATAATTGAAAGTCTCTCAATACACAGATATACAGATAAGTCCCTCTAACTTACGTAAATTGGAAAATGATTACCAGAAACAAAATCTAGTCACTCTGCCATGAACGGCACTACTGTTTTGACATCTGGTCTAATGTGATTTTGTAACATCTTCCACATGCTGCACAGGATGCTTTCTAACAGACTGTAACGCAGCTAAGTTCCACATAAATGTGGTGGTGATCTTGAGGTGGCGTTTGTCAGTAAGATTCACAAAGAAGGTGACTTTCAAGTGCTTGGTCTGAAATCTCAGGAGTGGAGGAAAGGTCATGTAGCTCATGTAAAATATATTTAGTGGTAAAGTGAATAAGAAACAGTTACTTAGCTATGTGGGGGGAGTACAAGATTCATGAAATTTCATAGATCAAGGCTCACTATTTTTGTTAATTCTGCTGCTGTGGTGAATGATGCAGGATTAGAATTTCCTTCTAGAGAAACAATTAACAATTACCAGCAGTTTCAAAACCTTCTTTCTCCTCTTTCTGAAATGTTTCTTTGTTCTTCAAATGTGGTTTCTACTTAATGTAACCTTTCAGTAGAAAACAGGGATAAGTGGACAAAAGTAAGGAAGAACACCTAATATGTCTTTCTGTTTAATCTTTTGTGCCAAACAAGTCTATAAGTATATTTTCTCTATTTTCATAACTTATTTTAGAGAAGTTAGAACAATGCTGTATGAAAACAGTAACTTGACTTAAAATATCAAAGAAGGACATGCCGAAATAGTGGCACGGAACTTCTTCCATCCACTCAGTATTAGTTTTGGACRTATTTATTTTTACAGAAGCATATATATGGCCAAATGTGTAAAACTTTATGGCACTCTTAGAATAATATGTACAGCCTTAGTTGTCTCAAAAAATGTGCACACATGCGAGAAGATAGATTTGGTGTAAGGACATGCACTTGAGCTCAAATTTTGTTTCYCAGCAGCTCATTGAGGGTGCATTACTGCAGGACAGTTAAGAAAATATTTCTGTGGACAGAGCTAATTACAGAGGTCTATTTTTTTATCACTCATCTCTTGAAGGACACCTTCCCACGAATGGAAACGCAGAGCTATTTATCCACCTTATATTTCCTGTTGAAATATATTGAATGTGAAATATTTCCTCATGAAAAATGCTSTTTACAGCGCTGTTCCTGCCCATATAAAATTTATTTATGCCTCTTTTAGTGAATGTGGGTTGTAGTGTTTTTGACAAAGATCACAATTCTATGTGAATGGTGAACAGAAGTATTTCCTACAAGGCATTTTGGTTGAAGGAAGCCCAAGAGATACAAGCTGAGGAGAACRGAGAGGCACAGTTTGTTTAGCCATTGCTGCAACCTAAAGCAAGAGGCTTTGTGAAAATTGTAGACAGAAGGCAGTGTGCATGTTGGAAGTTAATTGACAGGGCAAGGAACAATGGGAAAGAAGGGAACATCACCTTGCACTGGAAGGGCCAGAAACACCACGAGCTGGTGAGGCCTAAGAGAAGGTAAGGGCCTGATCAAATGCTTCTCAGTTGCATCATATGTTATGTGTGAAACAGGAAACTACTTAGATCTAAARAGACCAAAGAAGTGAGATGAATGGAGAAGAAAAAAAAAGGCGATGGAAAAGGAAAGAGACACAGCTCAAACATCCAAGACATGAGGAAGAGAGAAGCTCAGAGAAAGAAAATGCAGCTTGCCCAGTTTTCTGTGGACATATACTTTTCTTTATTCCTCCCGAGAAACCTAACCAGACTTGGAGCGCTGTTACAGCTTAAAGTCCAGTATTTCTGGACTCCACCTGGCCTGGCCAGAGGCCCCAGGAACTGCTGACCTCCAGAAAGCCCAGGTTGGTGGTGCCGCATGGGTAGCTGATGCCAAGCAGTGTCGTTTCTGGTGACTTGTGTGACTACTGTGYGGCCCGTGCAACAGTGCAGATGCCAGAACACTCTGGTTCCATCGCACATGTGTTTGATCATAAAGACCATAGGAAGAGTCAAGGTGTGAAGTGAAACTGCTTGAGTCAGAAGTTTAGATAAAGAAAAAGAAGATACAAGTTAGATCATCTCTGTTTTTTTTTAGATTTTCCCATTACTTCCGTTGTAATAATTTGGAATAAAACCTGAAAAGTGCTGCAGAGTGAAGCCATCCCTGTGTGCCTTGAGTAATGACTACAACAACTAGGATTGTGTGGGATACTCCGGGTTTGGAGGGGTAGGTTGGCAAGTGCAGGCATTAGAGGACGAGAGAGGTCATGTCTGCAAACTATGCAAAAAGGCACAGCATGTCATTTTCTTCAGGGAGATTGCTAATCAAAAGCTAAGGACATATCCTTTGTCAACTTCACATTTTGCTATGCTTTTTTGTTATACAGATATATAGAAAATGTGTAAATATAGAAAATGTGTATATATACAGAGATATAGCTAAACTTTTAAGTGCTTAGTTATAATTCAACAAACTATTAGAAATTTTCTTTCCTGGTACCTTTCATGTTTCAATCCCAAGACAGGAGAAAAGAGCTGGGAGCAAAACTGTTCTCAATACAAATCAGATCAGCCCCTTCAGTTTCTTTGTTATGGTAATTGGTAATTACAGAAAGAAAAAAAAATCTTAATTTAAAATGAAGATTGCTCGAGCACCTTCCCTACACATGATCTGTCAGCAGCCCACCTTTGCTGACAATATATACTGGAGGCTAGAAGAGGTCACAAAAACTCTCTAAAAAGTCACCAGCCAAAGATCTCTGTGGAGTAGCTAGGGAACAAATACGAGGCACGAGGCAGTCCTGAAACTTGGGATAGTTAAAATAGGATCCAGCAGGAGGAAAGTCATTGACATATTATATTCCACCCCTGTTCAGCTTGGCGAACTTGAAAACTGCATATCACCTGCAGAACCATAAGGAAAGCTTCAGGCCAAAATCAATGGCTTAAAGAAGGTTAACCCCTCTCAGGCTGGAATCATTATGACGTCTTATCTAATTAGCTAATTTGCACTAGAAGTTTCTGCCCGGTTTCTATTTTCATCCTCAGTTGAGCATTTGGTTAGACTTCACCATAGRCATCCGAGTACCAGTGCTCACCTTCCCTCGGCCCTTAGGTAAGTTTTGCTGATAGTCAGTGCTGAGTTTTGCTCCCCACAACRTTGCTGAGCTGCTCGTGCAAGTATCCGGGGGATTAATATATCCTAGCACTGAGGAAATTGGTCATAAATTGACTCAAACATCACCCTGTGTCCTTGTTTCCTTTTGAATGCTTTTAGGGGTTTGCCTTGCAAGTGTGACAGGGTATGCATGCTTATGTAAATATATATATATATATATCCATTATATACTGTTTTGTGCCTGTTTTTTTTTCTGAGCTATTATAAAATGTGAAGCAAAGAAAAATCCACTGATGCTAAAGAAAATTGCAGATTACTTCTGATTCTTGACAGTGTTAAAATAAAGATGCAGTCTTCCCGGAAATGTAAAATAGGCATTGCTGCATGTGCTCTGCTACAGCATGAACAAGTCTGCCAGCAGGCAATAAATGAGCAATGTTGGTGACTGCTGAACCTTGAACAACTACATTGCACTGGTAACTGTGGGATGAGTAAACTCAAATGTGGTCACAAACTGTAGAGTATTATTTTATAGAACATTGTGTTTGATCATCAAACTTTTAATGTAAAGGTAGAAAGAAGTGACTATAAATACTAAGTGAAAAATTACCTAGCAATCATGTCACACCAACACAAGATATCTGCCTGCAGCAGAGCAAACTTAGGGTCAAATCTAACTTCCATTAAGAGGCTGAATAGCATTTTTTATAGATAACATGAGAAAAGCTAACAAAATCTGCTGTTCTGATTTTTGGTGTGCAGGGAATGGTACTTTGTTATTTACCAATAATTTCTTAGTTTTGGTAGCATTAACTGGAGTTCCACTGGTTTTATCCAGTTCCACTGGTACTTTTAAACCAGGCTTTGCAATGTGAGATTTTCAAAGAGCTGTTTTGATGTTGCTGATAATTCTTTCCTCTCTCTTAAAACCAGTTGCAGTATTGCTGTCWCTCACAACATGTTGTATATGGTGTTTTTCTATAGTATGTTGTGTCAGAACTAAAGCGATGATTTGTGGTAAGTAAATTCATATGGGAATGTCTCAGAGTATGTAGTGCACATGAGAAAAATAGCTGCTACAAGAAAAATAATGTTTATTCTGTGGTACACAATTGTTATAAGCTCTGAGTCATGTGCTCTCTGGCTTTATAGCTTTGGGCATCTAAGGGCCACATAAGAGCAGCCCTAACCAGCATCCCATGTCCATGGGCGCCGATGCATTTGGCACTGACTTGCAGAGGCTTTTGCTGGAGCCAGCACAGCTGGTCGAGTATTTTCAGAGACATAAAAATTAGGTCTTTCAGCTGTGGTTAGGCAACAAAGAGAGATCCATGACAAAATGTCCAACTTTCTTTGCGAAGCTCTTGAGATGGATTTTCCCATCCATAGCCCCTACCTCTGTGATGGGTTGCACTTGGTGGCGCATGGTTTTCCTGTTCAAAGGAATACATGTCAGTGTGAAAAGTTAGCTTATTTGTTAGGGATCATGTTAGGAAGTGGCAGTGGCTTCTGATAACCACAAACAAGGGCTTTCCTGCTGATTCTGTAATCCAGAAGTGGAAGCATTGTCGCCTTCACCATTTCCTCAGCACTTTCTGCACTTCTTTATAGGTCCCTTGTTCATCTAATGACCAGGCCAAAATTTTACATGGCCCTGTAAAAGCTTGTACTGGCATAAAACAGAAAATTAAGACTGGAGCTGTCCAGACTGGAGCTGACCACCCTCTCAGAGCACCCAAAACTCATAACCACTCAGCAGCTTCTTCACCAGCTGTTCCCTGTCCCTGCCAAGGACAGCACTGTCGGGAACATGAGGCAGCCAGCCCTGAGGGATGATTTTCCCAGTTTATTTTGTCTATTGCAATGTGTTGGCCAGAGCCCTTCATTGCCCACAAATTGGGAGCAGGACCGTAGTACCAGCTGCTCTGTCCTGCATGTGGCAGCATCTCATAGGATATGTCCAATTGCAAACTCTGAGCAAAATTTGGAGAATCCGGACATGTTGCCCAGAAACACCTGGGAAGCCAGAGCAATAGCAGCCCTTCTGATGGCCTGCCAAGGTTCAAAAAACCCACCACCTCCTGATGCACAGGAGGTCAGTTGCTTGCAAGCAGATGTACAGCATGTGCCCTGTGTCTCCTGTGAGTACAGTGGAGTGAAGGTGACTGAAATATGCTTGGCTCACATATTTTGTACCTTTCCAGGGATTCCCACTGAGATTCCTGTTCCCTCACAGTCTGGAGATGCCCCTTACATGTTAAAGCCAAGCAGGGCTTGAGGACTTTCATCGTGTGATGTGTGCAAAGGTTTCTTGCATTTTATGCTATTTTAAGGTATAAATAAAAGCCATGCATCAAGTTGTTGCTTTTATAAGCAATAACATTCGGTAAAAAATCACATTCACCTTTCATTCACTCATACCTCCAGAGAAATGGGGACCATTTGTCCCGAGCTACATGGCCATAACTGAGAACAGGCGCAGGGGGCTGGGAGGAGCTCTTTGGGTTTATTTTAAGGGAAGTTACAGGTCAATAAGCATAGGTATGTCCCTCACAGTTGTACCCAGAGGCTGTGCTGAGTGTACGTGTGCAGCTCATAACGCTCTGCAATGTTATTCAAGGAGCACAGCACCGAAACCGCCGCTTCTGCCTTCACGCAGGGCCGGTGCAATGAATGACAGAGCAAAGGCAAAGCCTTTGCCCGAGGACAACTTACACTTTCTGACAGCTGAGGTCCACGTAAGCCACCCTAGTGGGAACACAGTCAATAAAGATAATTGTATTTGTTTAACTCGAGAGGCTGATAGTGTGTAGGTGAAAATACAATATCAGAGCTTGCTGGGTACTTAAAAACCCTTTTCAAGGGAGTCCTGGTGTTTTAAGCAGGGGAAAAATACTTCTAAACTGGAAACAAACAACAAGCGTTTGAAATTTTACACTACTTAAAATTGCTGGGGAATGTTGACTTGGTAGTTAGCAGTCTTCTCACGTGAGTCACATTTGAACATTGCATTTTGTCAAGATAAAAAAACTTTGCTTTCTTTTCCCTTTTTGCTTAGTTTTGTTTACACATACGTCACACTAGATACAATACAAATTCCCATAAAAAATCAGTGGCAATCTATTCTGCCTAAACTTTGGGCCTCTCCCAAATAGTATCCACTGAAGAAATCGTCATATTTTTGATGGCTGATGATATCTTATATGTGTATGATAAAACTAAACTTACATCTTTAGGGGCAATTTACGGTCAGAAATAATTTCTACTTTTTTACAAGTTTGAAGGATTATCAGACTATTGCTCTGTTGGGGCAAAACTTGGGAGGAGGTAAGARAGACTTACTGCAGTCCCCTCTGTTCTCTTGGAGTTTGGTCAGTACTGGTCAGCACTAATTTGCAACTTCTTTGGTCCCTCTTGCTTCCCTTTTGTTTTTTTCCCTCTAAACCTCTAGGAAAACTAGAGGTTTTTTGTTTGTTTGTTTGTTTTGAAATAACAGGAAGATAGAGATGGGTACCGTCACCTGAGAGCATAAGAGGATGGAGAGATTTTATAGAGATAGCAGGAAAAGCTCAAATTCTACTTCCATTCTTCCAAAAATGGGAAACCCTAAGAAACTTCCTGGCCTTGGCCAGGTACAGAGGAGTAACTTGATTCCTGTGATATAACCAAGGCCAGGCCACACACGTGAGCTGTCAATTGCCACGCACAAATAAATAATCCCCTGAAAAAAACACAGAAGCCTTCCTGCTATACATTTTATCAAATTCAGTGGTTTTCTTCAAGGAGGCTAACACTGAATAAGCGCATCAACAAATATTTCAGCGAATGTTTTTGCTGTGTGTAATTCAGTRCTTTCAAAGAACATGGAATTGATTTAAGGTATTTCTCACAACCTGTACTTCTGCACTAGTTTACTTWATATGCTTATATTTGTATTTATGCATATGCACACACACATATCTCTCACATATATACGTTTATGTGTTTCTATTCATAAAAACAAAATTTGGAGCAATGTAGCCCAAAGTTTGGCAGAAATTTTGGGGAGTTTCACCTTTCCTTCCATTCATTCTAGATTATGCATCCGCTGTGATATCCTTGGGTTTACCGATGCGCACTTGATGCTTTTCCTTCCTTTTCCCTTTCCCCTTTCCCTTTCCCCTTTCCCTTTCCCCTTCCCCCTTTCCCCTTTCCCCTTTCCCCTTTCCCTTTCCCCTTCCCCTTTCCCCTCCCCTTTCCCCTTCCCCTTCCCCTTCCCCTTTTCCCTTCCCTTCCCTTCCC